>NC_092342.1:314915375-315220750 GCF_046630445.1 Rutidosis leptorrhynchoides
ACCCCATTTTATTTGATCCATTATCCATAGATCCATCGACTTTACCTTTTCGTTTTCCTCGACTAGCGCATTGAAAGTGCATGCGATAAGTCGATGAAGAAGTATAACATCGGGGCTTGCAATTTCATTATACTGATGTCTGCTTGATTTAAATGGCCTAGATGCATTCGGCCCACAAATTCTTCGCCAAAAAGCTAGATCATTAAAGATAACTCTACGAGGGTAATCGGAACCTCTCAAGTAAGTTCCCAATTGGTTGTCGGCAAGCTCCTCGAAAATGCCCAACACTCTACATAACTCAAATCTGCTTATACCTCTATCTTCACCCCCTAACCGAAACCTAAGAAATTCATTCGACAAATGATCACGAACATTGTTAAACCTTAATATGAGTAAAATTCCTTTAATAACACCGGATAAATTTGTTCGCGGATACTAAAAACCTGCTCCCATGCGTAGGAAATGATCCTATCGTATGGAATGGCTAACAAACGGGAAACATGGAGGTGCATACCCGCCTCATCCAATGGAGCCCAAACAAAATACCACGTGGCATTTATTGGCCCACTGTTTATCCTATTAAAGGTCTCTGCATAATAGTCGTCGTTCCTAATTTGTCTCAACCAAACTTGAGGATCATTTAGATCCTCCTCTTCTTCTTCGGAAGATGATGTATGATATTTGCGAGGTGTAGTACGTAATACAATTAATTTTACTACGAAATACTATTAAATACGATACAATTTTACACAAGTTATTTATTTATTTATTGAATAGATATACCTAAACCTTGCTACAATACTTATAGGCAGTGTACCTAATCGTAGAGTAGTGTAGTTTTTAGTAAGTCCGATTCGTTCCACAGGGAGCTAGCTGAGTTTAACGCTATATATATTTTAAACTATATTTGTATATATATATATATATATATATATATATATATATATATATATATATAAGTAGTATTATTATTATTATAAAAGGGGGTTTTTACCGTTTAATGATCGGTTTGTCGATTTTAAGTCCTAATGCAAAATATTAACTTAATTTAAAGCGTAAAGTAAATGACGATGAATAAAAATGCGATAAAATAAAAGTGTGATAATTAAAAGTGCAATAATTTAAAGTACGATAAATAAAATGACGATAAATAAAATGACGGTAAATAAAAGTACGATGAGATATAATTTAAAGGAATTATGCTTATTTAAACTTCCGTAATCATGATGTTTGACGTGTTGATTTTAATTTATTAGCATTGGGTTAATTGTCCTTTGTCCTGAATTATTCGATATGTCCATCTGGTTTTGTCCATAATAGTCCATCGGTCATAATTATAAAGTGCGAGAGTCTTCGCCAAATTAACTTTATACTCGAAGTCAAATATTCCAACTAATTGGGGATTCGAACTGTAACAAGGTCTTAATACTTTGTTTAATGAATACACCAGGTTATCGACTGCGTGTAATCCAAGGTTTTAATACTCTATTAACAATTACACCAATTACCCTTGAATGTAATCCACCCCTGTTTTAATGAGTCCAGTGACTATTAATCCATCTCCATGTCCGGTCAAATGAATAATTATTAGTATTTATAAATATCCCGCCCACCGTACCAAGTCAAGCGTATGTGGTAATATATAAATACATCAAATTATAAATCTCTATATTAAATCAATGAGATATCATTTAATTAATATAAAGCCCATTAATATCCCATAGTCCAATTTCCACAAGTGTCGGTTTTTTGTCCAAACCCCAATTATGGTCCAAAGCCCAATAACCCAGTCTTAATATTTAGTCCAACATCACGATTTGAAACGACCCATCCATATTACTATAAACGTGGTACGTTATTCATTGGTCCCATAGCGAGGTATTTGACCTCTATATGATACGTTTTAGAAAATATTGCATTCGTTTCTAAAAAACACACCATTATAATACATAATGCATGTTTTAAACAAGTGAGCGATTATTTAAGAAATATTCCCCAAAATGCATCGGTTTCCAAATACTACACACGTGACATAACAGTCGAATATAATACATGACAAAGGTTTTATTGAATGCAACACTTTATTTAAACCAAAGCATGAGACTCCATGCACAGCTTGCTCAGATAATGCAACAGCAGATTACTTTTTTAAGGACCTGAGAATAAACATGCATAAACAGTCAACACAAAGGTTGGTGAGATATATAGGTTTAGCATCAATATAAATATAGACCACAAGATTTCATAGTTATAAATATATGTACACTCGCAAGTGTATAAAAGTATTCTATAAGTTGTTGAAAGCTTCGGTAACCATACTTAACCATTAATGTGGCATATTCCCTTTATTATGAAATCTCCCTACACTGTACCAAGTGTAGTAAAAACGAAGTACTATGCAACCGTTTACGATACTAGAGCGACTAGCCCGGTTGAGGTTGTCAAACCCGATAGATCTATCAATAGGATTCGCGTATACATGTTCTTACAACATGTAAATATTAGTTACCAAGCTATTAGGGAAGATATGCAAAGTGGTACAACTCAACGTAGAATATATTTTAAGTACTTGTGTCCATGGCGTAAAATATAAAATGCATGTATTCTCATCCCAAAATATTTTTAGAGTTTAAAATTGGGACTATATACTCACAGTAATAAAAGTATATTAATAATAAGTTTTCAACTTATTAAAAATATGACTGTCGTCCTTGGATTCACGAACCTATAACAATAATAACGATTCAGATAATAATACGACATATGAATAAAATAAAGCAAGTTCATAGAATACTTATATAATAATTTTTAACATTTTATATTAGAAGTCCATTGTTAGTAGTCCTTTGTTAGTAGTCCAAAATAGTTCGAAAAGTCCAACAGTCCAATAATCGGTATATATATATATATATATATATATATATATATATATATATATATATATATATATATATATATATATATGTATATATATATAATCTTAGAATTACCCCACGACGTATTGTATACGTATTGTCTTTGCATCAACCCAGAGACGTATTGTATACGTGTTATCTTAGAATTAACTAAGACGTATTGTGTACGTATTGTCTTAGGATTTATCAAAACGTATTGTATACTTATTGTGTTAGGACATACCAAGAATATTATTATACATATATACAATCACAGAATTAACCAAGATTATAATATTTTGTTATACTACTGATAACATGTCCAAATATATATAGGATATAGGAAAAGTTAACAAGGATATGGTTAATATAGTTTTTATAAATTAAATTTCGTCCATACAACGTTAATTTTAGCAGATTTTGTTTTGCTCGCCAAATATTCATTACAACTCCGTTTAAAGTGAATCAAATTGCTATGGATTCATTAAGAAGTAAATATTACAAAACCAATTCGAAAAGTTCATCCCAAGTAGTAATATTTAGATATTTACCCTCTTTTTGTGTCGGTGGACAGATTTGGAAAAATTCCGGCATCCACCCAATATATGATTTTTGATAAAATACTTACACTTTGTCTAAAATCATGAAAAGAAATACTGGAAGTCTTATTTACATATATTAACATATTTTCAAAGTCTAAGCCTCGAACTCAAAGTCTAAGATAGGTTTTTAATTCCCAACCCAAAACAGCCCGCTTTTTACCGAATGGAGATTAAAGGATATATGTTAAGTTTCAAGGTGTTCTTCATATGTACAAGTTATAAGTTCTTATATTAACTTAATATAACATCATAATACATATAAATAAGTGTTATTAGAGTTAAGTTAGAAAGATTAGATTAGTTTTTCAAACAAGCTTGGTGTTCACCAAAACAAGTTCTAGTTTTTAAAAGTTTTATAAGTATAATAAGATAGCAACTATACAAGGAATTGAACAAGGATTTTGAGAAGTATTTTACCTTGATTATGAAGAGGAGAGTTACTGATATTAAAGTATGATATGAGAGCATTCAAGTGTGTGTTTTTAGTTTAAGAAAATGTGGAGTAAAAATGAGTTAAAATGGTCCTTATTTATAAGCTTATAATTTTGGCTTTTAGTGAAAATATCTAAGATAAGTTAAGTTGTATTAAGTTATGCATGACATATTAAATTGATTAGGTCATAGATGACATATTACACAAATAATTACAGATTTCTATTGGTATATACCAATAGTAAATACTTCTAGAAGCTGTGTATAATACGGGTAAAAATACCGTATGAATGCGAGTAGAATTCTTTAAGGAAATTGAACGAAAATATGAGTATAGCTATCCTTTATATGTATTGGTATATTATAAAGTGTATTCAATACTTGTAAGGATGTATTTACACTCGTAATACATTATATGTAAATACATTTTAACATAAGTTAATTACGTCGTTTAAATAGTAATATATATTGTTTGAAAACTCTTTAAATTAGTAGTATGAATATATATATATATATATATATATATATATATATATATATATATATATATAAATCCATACATATACACAATAATTAAACAATTAAACAATTAAATCAAGTTATGACGTTCGTGAATCGTCGGAATAAAAGGGTGACCAAAAGCTTGTGTAAAACTCTTTTCGGAGGTTCAAGATTTATTAAAATTCATTGCTTATCAAGTCGGAATTATATAAAGATTAAGTTTAAATTTGGTCGGAAATTTTCGGGTCGTCACAGTACCTACCCGTTAAATAAATTTCGTCCCAAAATTTGATCGAGGTCGTCATGGCAAATGTGACGACCCGGGAATTTCCGACCAAATTTAAACTTAATCTTCATATTATTTCGATACGATAAGCAAAATCTGTAATGTTGAGTCTCGAAAATTTTGAAACTATGTTTATATGTTCAATTGACCTTCGACTGTTCCCAACGATTCACGAACAACTATTTTTGTAAATAGATTCATATATAATTAAGTATGTATATATATATATATATATATATATATATATATATATATATATATATATATATATATATATATGTACTTGAATATTAATTGTAAATATATAAGATTAAATATTAAATTTATTTATTTGAAAACATATATTTAATGTATTTAATTATATAATAAAACTTGAATCTATATATATATATATATATATATATATATATATATATATATATATATATATATATATATATATATAAGTATATTAAAAATAAATATTAAATGATTGTAATACTCGTCTGATGTTTCGATGGATGTTACGTAAGTTAAATTCAAACATATGTAATTTTAAAATAAACGGAGATCCGAAAATGAGCTAAATAAATTTTAGACTTATTAAAAATATATTTAGAAGCTAATTAATAAATTTTAACACTTTTTTTTTATTTCACCCATAAATGAGAGGGACAGTTGATGTAATTTTTATGTAATAAATTAAAGATCGAATTTATACCATAATGACTGAAATAAATAAAGACATTTAATTTAAAAATATGGAATTGTTTTTTTGAAAACTTTCATCCACCACTGAGTAACAACTGTGTACGAAATAATAGTCTGTGAAAACTATCAATGAGACATTTTAATGACTGTTTATGATTAATATTATGCGTTTATTATTATTATATATTATTAATATTATATATATATATATATATATATATATATATATATATATATATATATATATATATATATATATATATATATATATATATATATATATATATATATATATATATATATATATATATATATTACTGTTCTACCCGTGATCTGAATTGACACACACTTACTCTACTATATTCTTTCTAAATGAGACTTTCGGTGCTCTTTTTCTACCTATCAAAATCACCATCCATCACTATATCTTATTTATATACATACATAACATGAATGCACATATATGGTACTACTCATCTAACCTACTCATATTATCATTTTACCATAACTTGCATCATTTTCTATTACTGTTTCGAATGATCATGTGTTATACAAAGATCAAGATCACCACATTTGATTACAGACACCACACCACAAATCATCTAATTTTTTTTCCTTTGTCTCTATTTAAATACTTTCATCAAAATCACTTCTGTTTTTCTCTATTCTTGTTTAAAACCCAAATCACCAAACCTAACCATCACCGAAATTGTTTTATTTGAGGTCATAATCTTTTATGTTAATTTTTTTCTCCTTCTTGTTCAACACCCATCAAAGGGCATCACCATGAGTCCACCACAACATCATCGTGAACCACTAGCCGTTATTTCTATTTTCTGTCCTCCTCTTGTTAGAACAAGACCCAAAACAAACGAGCACTTTGAAAACGAACCAAAAACCACCACAATCCTATATCTCTCTCGCTCTACCACCTCTCTTCGTGAACCACACAAGACCTTTACTTGATCACGGGTTCACGTTCTATAATCGAAAATCCATTTAGAACTCCACCACTTCACCTCAAACATCACTCGCCAGTCACCACCACTTCCACAGTGAACCACCCGGACCTAACCACCACCTTTCTTTTGTTATGTTTTTCTATTAACCCAGCCGTCACCTCCTCCATCTATCTCTCATCTTCATATGTGAACCCACTTCTACAAATGATAATTCTTGTTCCTTGTTTTGATTGATAATCGACAAGCCTCACAGCACCATCGATAAAGACCACCACCATCCCACTATAACCATCTGTCATCGACAACACCACAACACACCTTCATCAACCATCTTTATCTACCATGTTGATTCTGTCCGAGAACCCCCCACGAACAATCATCATACTACTGTTGCATTCCTGTTTTAATTCACCAAGACACCGTGAATATTAAACCTTTGTTTTTGCCGTAACGAGTACATATGATCATAATGATCCTGATAGATGATAAAATATCTATGCATGACTTTATGATAACAAGTGGATAAATGATGATATTTAATAATGCGTGTATTTTTTTTCCTCTTTAAATCAACGTGAGTGGGGACAAAGAGGTTCAAGAGGTGGACATATGCTTTGGATTCCAATTCCCACGAACCACTAAATCAAATTCCATATTATATATGCAAATCGAGCCAAATAAAGGTTGTTAGATCGAGCTACTAATGGGTCATTTAGGTTTTAATTAAATTTGCATTAAGGATTGCACATTGGGCCACTAGGGTGTTAAATGGACTTGTAACTTAATTGGGCTTCTTTTAAATAAAGATGACAATTAGGATGAGGATTAGATGATGCATTAAAATGGTGACGATGTTAAAATGTATATTGAAGATGAACGGGTTATATAAAAGATAGTAATTACGATTGTGATTTTATGTAGGCGATGATTATAATCATGAAAGATGATTTTGATCATGATAGATGTTTATGGAAGTAATAAATGACGATATTATGATATAGAAGAAGAAGAAAAATGGAAATATGGGTTAAATAGATATTAGGTTCGTACAATTTCAGAAAAATCAAAGAAAGACGAATGGTTAAGGAAGTTATCGGGTTAGCGGGATGTCGCGGGTTCAAACCCGGACTTGGGCATTATTTTTAAGGGCTACTTCTTTGAGGTAGTATTATTATAATTATTAATATTATTATTATCATTTTTTTTCTATCATTTTTATTAAAAGTATCATTTTTATTATTATTATCATTATTAGAAAAGTTATCATTTTTATCAAAATTATTATTATTACTATCATTATTATTATTTTGACATTAATGTTAATATTTTTATTATCATAAGAACTATTATTATTATTATTGTAAAACAAAACAACCTTTTATTTATTATTTTCAATATTATTTTATCAATTAACTATTAGTTATATAAAACCATATTTACTACTTATAACATAATTATATTAATAATTTATAATAAATGTTAGTAAATATAATTAGGTAGGTTATTAATGAGACACATAATTAAAATAAAAATTAACACACTAATAATATATAAATTCGTTTAATTACAATTATATGTGTTAATATATATATATATATATATATATATATATATATATATATATATATATATATATATATATATATATAAATGATATAGGTTCGTGAATCCGAGGTCAACCCTACACTTGTTAAATGACGTAATATGTATTTTTACTACAAAATACAGTATTGTGAGTTTCATTTGCTCCCTTTTTAATTGCTTTTGCAATATATATTTTTGGGCTGAGAATACATGCGCTGTTTTTATAAATGTTTACGGGATAGACACAAGTACTTAAAATATATTCTACGTTGAGTTGTACCACCCTGCATATCTTCCCTAATAGCTTGGTAACTACTATTTACATGTGATATTGTAAACGCGAATCCTGTTGATAGATCTATCGGGCCTGACAACCCCAACCGGACTGGACGACCAGTATTCAACGGTTGCATAGTACTTCGTTTCAGTGACTACACTTGGTACAATGTAGTGAGATTTCATAATAAAGAGAATTTGCGACATTGATTAAATGTTAAGTATGGTTACCAAGTGCTCAACCACTTAGAATATTTTTATTAAAACGTTTGTGTATATGAAATCTTGTGGTCTATTAGCATATTGAAATGATTGTTATGATAAACCTATGAACTCACCAACCTTTTGGTTGACACTTTTAAGCATGTTTATTCTCAGGTATGAAAGAAACCTTCCGATGTGCATTTGCTCATTTTAAAGATATTACTTGAAGTCATTCATGGCATATTTAGGTCAGTACCTCGCAATGGGACCAAATGTTGATGACTTCGTCCTGGTGGATTAGGACGAGTTGTTAAAGCTAATAATAAGAATGTTATTATGAAGAATATAAGTTGATTCATAGGGTTTTATCATGATTGAGAAATATGGATAAAATAATTCGATTAAGTCGAAACGTATGAGTGAAGCTATCGTAAAAGAGTGAAATGAGAAAATAGGGATTCGTCTTATCTTTTGATGTCATCACGGTTGATCTCCGGATTAAAGAAAATCTTTGTAATCTATATAAGATTTGATTCTTCGGCGATTAAGGAAATTATGATCCTCTTCGATTTAATGCAATAATCTGTCTCGATTTCTCTGTCGGATATTTTACTATAAATCAACCTCCTACGTTTCCTTATTTTCACATCTCCCATCTTTTATACTTTCTTCCTTTCTTCGTACTTCCAAAACATTCGTCAATATGCTCCATTTAGTTTTAATTCTTGATATATTCTTGACTATCACATCTGTCATTCTTCTTTTTCATCTTCCACCGGAGGAATCCGTTAATTTCTACTATGCTCTTGGGTTTATAGTGTTCTTAGTTTTCCCGTGTCTTTATATTGCTATACGCATCGATATACACGGTTTGTAATTTCTGCGTTGTCTTCGTGCTTATATTTTTCCTTATGTTTTGGAGTTTCATGCTTCTGTCTTCTTTTTCCGACTTCAAGTCAAGCGAATAATGGTCTAGAATTCATAGATATGAAATTCGGAATGAACATAGCTAATGTTCTAAGAGAAAAATTGTAATAGCACAATTTAACTTGTGAAATTACCAGAATCCAAAGGAAAAGATAGAACTATCAATAGAATATGTTCTTGATATGTTTAGAGATTAGATTAAATGTAAGACTCATGTAACATGGCACATGATGATGTTATGGTCTGTGAATCATTACGTTCCATTTAGAAACTCAGCATGACTTACTGTAATATAATCATGTTGATCAAGTGTCATTATATTATACTAACTCATGCTTCAGTTCCCAACATTACTTAAAAACATTCATACTTTACACTCGGAGGTTTCAGATGTTTAGAAACTAAAACAGTTTTCTTTATGATGTGATACAGATAACGCGAAGGAATAAATGATTTCAGATAAGAATGGTTATGAAAATATCTTCAGAAATATGAAGGATATTTATAATGGAAGATACGATGATATCTTAGAATATTTAAGATAAGAAGATGATGAAGAATATTGTCCGCAAGGGTTTTAGAGTAAGGAGCAAGGTATTTGCTAAGAATTTTAGCAGACACCGAACATTTGGATTCTTTGAAGGTAGATTTCGTCCTTGTGATTTGTCCACAGCCTCCTTCAGGGTTTGCTCAATCCGTTTTCCAGTTCCAAACCTTCTCTTTTTCTGTGCTTTGCTAACACAATATTCTTTATCATCAACTTTTGACTGTTAGGGTTGTCTACAGTTTCTGCTGCTTCATTCAGCTTTTTCAAAACTTCATAGTACTGATTCGTAGGCTGAAGTGCTATTCCGAATTTCAGAATTATAATTCCAGGAAATAACGTTTTATGTATATGCAGAAATGATGTGAGATTCAAGAATAATTATTGATGCTTCCTGGGGTTTGGTATGACAATTATTGTTACAAGATGTAGATGGGTACATGACATGGTTTTATAGTGATCATTCAGAGAGATTTAAGTCAAAGAGCAATAAAGTTGCTGGTAAGCTTACTACTAATGTGGTGGAATACAAAAGGTTCCCCAGTAACGATGGCGAAAAGACAACGTATATATCAAGGTTATAATAAGGCTACTCCGGATGAAAAGTCGAAGTTGTCTTTTTGGAGCTGTGATAAAATTCGCTATTTTGAAAACGGATTGTAAAGTTATTTTGGGTAATAATAATGCTAAAAAATCTGACACAGATACGTGTTGAACCTATGCTTAGGTTCTAGTGTCCTCTGACTGCATATCTATATGCATATATTCTTCGTATGTATCGTGTGATTGGTTCATTCTCTCGATTGTTTCTTAGTTAAGATGTTTTCAAGAATTTTGAAGGGTTTAGACGCAGGTTGTCATCGTCAATATCCGTATAATGAATTCGTCGTGAATCTTGAATGATACGTATATCTTTATGAGTTCTGTGATTGAAAGTGGTGTTCTAGTATAGTTTGAATTTATAGTATGATTTTGAAGGATGTAGCAATTTAATATTGATGGCACTTCTTAAATCTTGACGTGGATTTTTATCTGTCAAAATCAGAATATGTAATTGAATTGGTATGGAAAATGGTTGTCTTGAATTTTGTGAAATGATGTATATTGCTATGAAAGGAGAGAGTATAATTAACGATTGTCGAAACATCATTGAAAATGTACAGTGTAACATATTAATGTGAACTTAAGTATTTCTCGGGTATTACCTACCCGTTAAAATAAAATTTCACAAGTAATATTTTGTACAAAAGAATTTTTATTACAGTCTTTATGAAAATATATGTATATATATTTTCTTCAGATGTAATATGGATTTAATGAGTTAATATTATATTAATCTCATTTGGTTTACGGTTGGAAATAGAAATAAATAATCCCTAAAACTTTAGAGATTACATAATCGCCGCGGAATATTTCTTCAACGTAAATGAAATAATAAATTAATACTTCATCACTCATTATTGTTGGTATCCCTTAGTGCCTTGGCTTGCGATGTTGAGGCTTGTGATGTTGTTATTACTGCTGGTGCTGGTGCTGGTAGTGGTTTGATGTGAGTATAGATGATGAGAATTTGTTTTGTTTTGTATTGTAAAAGAAGATGTTTAAAGTTTCTTGAATAAAAAGAGAGGTCAAGAGCTTTATAAAGGGAATGAAATAATGTAGATGCACTTGCTAATGAAGTTTTGCTTTTCATGACAGTAATTTTTTTTTTTTTACTAAATAATTCACCATGCAAGATACGGAGTAAAGGTCGGATAGCCTCAATAATATTAGTAATATTATACTCGTTGCTGCATATCCTGGAAAGGAAAGAGAAAATGGTGTTACGAATGGGTTCGCCGGTAAGTGCCTCATGTTCTTCACCAAGAGGGCAATGTGGTGGATGGAAGGGATCACCTTCTTCTTGTCCCCAATGATTAAGTAGACTACGAACCCATCCCCAATTCATCCAAAATAGATGATGGCTAATTGGTTGATCCATTCCGGTCACACTGCTTTCGGAGCTCGAGTGAAATTCCATATCGGAATTCGAGGGACTTGAACTAGTGGAGAGTTCCATTTCGTACGATTGAATAAAGGATTTTTCGATATGAAATGATTTCCGGCTATCAGATGGTATTCTAATTACATAGAATATCTATATATATAGAGCAAAAGATTTCATAGATTACGGAGGAATTTACGGAATATGTTAGGCGAAGTTTACAGTAACAGACACGCTAAGATATGAATTAGCATATACGCTAAAATATGAACTTTGTCTATACACTATTTATGCAATCAATGCAGTAAGATGTGTCTAGACTAAGAATGATAAGCATGTAATTTTCTAAGGGTGATAAGCAGATGATTTCTGACTAGAAATGATAAGCAAAACTTTTGACATGCAGTTAAGGTCGAAGTCCAGACTCACTAATGCATCTTAATAACTATCAGTTAGACAAACTAATACAAGACCTGGTTCGCTAAGACCACCGCTCTGATACCAACTGAAACGACTCGTCCATATTACTATAAACGCGGTACGTTATTCATTGGTCCCATAACGAGGTATTTGACCTCTATATGATACGTTTTAGAAAATATTGCATTCATTTCTAAAAAAACACACCATTATTATACATAATGCATGTTTTAAACAAGTGGGCGATTATTTAAGAAATATTCCCCAAAATACATCGGTTTTCAAATACTACACACGTGACATAACAGTCGAATATAATACATGACAAAGGTTTTATTGAATGCAACACTTTATTTAAACCAAAGCATGAGACTCCATGCACAGCTTGCTCAGATAATACAACAGCGGAAGACTTTCTTAAGGACCTGAGAATAAATATGCTTAAACAATCAGCACAAAGGTTGGTGAGATATATAGGTTTAGCTAAATATAAATATAGACCACAAGATTTCATAGTTATAAATATATGTACACTCGCAAGTGTATAAAAGTATTCTATAAGTTGTTGAGCGCTTCGGTAACCATACTTAACCATTAATGTGGCATATTCCCTTTATTATGAAATCTCCCTACACTGTACCAAGTGTAGTAAAAACGAAGTACTATGCAACCGTTTACGATACTAGAGCGACTAGCCCGGTTGGGGTTGTCAAACCCGATAGATCTATCAATAGGATTCACGTATACATGTTCTTACAACATGTAAATATTAGTTACCAAGCTATTAGGAAAGATATGCAAAGTGGTACAACTCAACGTAGAATATATTTTAAGTACTTGTGTCCATGGCGTAAAACATAAAATGCATGTATTCTCATCCCAAAATATTTTTAGAGTTTAAAAATGGGACTATATACTCACAGTAGTAAAAGTATATTAATAATAAGTTTTCAACTTATTAAAAATATGACCGTCGTCCTTGGATTCACGAACCTATAACAATAATAACGATTCAGATAATAATACGACATATGAATAAAATAAAGTAAGTTCATAGAATACTTATATAATAATTTTTAACATTTTATGTTAGTAGTCCATTGTTAGTAGTCCTTTGTTAGTAGTCCAAAATAGTCCGAAAAGTCCAACAGTCCAATAATCGGTATATATATATATATATATATATATATATATATATATATATATATATATATATATATAATCTTAGAATTACCCCACGACATATTGTATACGTATTGTCTTTGCATCAACCCAGAGATGTATTGTATACGTATTATCTTAGAATTAACTAAGACCTATTGTGTACGTATTGTCTTAGGATTTATCGAAACGTATTGTATACTTATTGTGTTATGACGTACCAAGAATATTATTATACATATATACAATCACAGAATTAACCAAGATTATAATATTTTGTTATACTACTGATAACATGTCTAAATATATATAGGATATAGGAAAAGTTAACAAGGAGATGGTTAATATAGTTTTTATAATATAAATTTCGTCCATACAACGTTAATTTTAGCAGATTTTGTTTTGCTCGCCAAATATTCATTACAACTCCGTTTAAAGTGAATAAAATTGCTATGGATTCATTAAGAAGTAAATATTACAAAACCAATTCGAAAAGTTCATCCCAAGTAGTAATTTTTAGAGCTTTACCCTCTTTTTGTGTCGGTGGACTGATTTGGAAAAATTCCGGCATCCACCCAATATATGATTTTTGATAAAATACTTACACTTTGTCTAAAATCATGAAAAAAATACTGGAAGTCTTATTTACATATATTAACATATTTTCAAAGTCTAAGCCTTGAACTCAAAGTCTAAGATAGGTTTTTAATTCCCAACCCAAAACAGCCCGCTTTTTACCGAATGGATATTAAAGGATATATGTTAAGTTTCAAGGTGTTCTTCATATGTAAAAGTTATAAGTTCTTATATTAACTTAATATAACATCATAATACATATAAATAAGTGTTATTAGAGTTAAGTTAGAAAGATTAGATTAGTTTTTCAAACAAGCTTGGTGTTCACCAAAACAAGTTATAGTTTTTACAAGTTTTATAAGTATAATAAGATAGCAACTATACAAGGAATTGAACAAGGATTTTGAGAAGTATTTTACCTTGATTATGAAGATGAAAGTTACTGAGATTAAAGTATGATATTAGAGCATTCAAGTGTGTGTTTTTAGTTTAAGAAAATGTGGAGTAAAAATGAGTTAAAATGGTCCTTATTTATAAGCTTATAATTTTGGCTTTTAGTGAAAATATCTAAGATAAGTTAAATTGTATTAAGTCATGCATTACATATTAAATTGATTAGGTCATGGATGACATATTACACAAATAATTTCAGATTTTTATTGGTATATACCAATAGTAAATACTTCTAGAAGCTGTGTATAATACGGGTAAAAATACTGTATGAATGCGAGTAGAATTCTTTGAGGAAATTGAATGAAAATACGAGTATAGCTATCCTTTATATGTATTAGTATATTATAAAGTGTATTCAATACTTGTAAGGATGTATTTACACTCGTAATATGTAGCGACCCCGACAAATCGTCAAGTGACGGCGTCGACTACGTAGGTCCCATTACATGGTCATAAGTCTTTAAGACAACGTTTGACCAAAATATATCGCATTCATTTCAATGTAAAAGGGTGTTTCAAGTTTACAAAAGAAGTTCGACGGCTAGTTACATTACAATGTTAAACGTACAATTGAAACCTATGCGACACAATTTAAAAGTAGCCAAAAAAAAAGATACTCCCAATATGCATGTATACTCGACATCCAAGCAAGTATCAAAAGAGTGCGGAAGCATGTATCACTTAAGCATTCAAAACCTGAGAAAAACATAGAAGAATCTGTCAACGAAAACGTTGGTGAAATCATAGGTTTAGTAAGTAAAATGTATTGAACCACAAGGTTCTTTATGAATTGCTTAACCAAAATCGTTCACATTCCAAAATAGTATTTGTATCACGAGCACCCAATTATCAAGGCTTAACTGAATCTTCCCTCTGAATTTTTGAATTTAGTGTTAGAACTTACACTATACATTGTTGAAATTATATTTCATTCACTAACGGTAGCGAACCGTCTGAATGAGGGTTTGTTAAACCCGTATGGCCACACAACATAATTACACGCTTACACTTACACCCTGCAAGTGGAACTAATGATAATTGGATTGAGGACTTTTGTTCAAACTCGTATGCATCTTTGTATTCGTATTTGTTCACAATGTAAAAGCATGAAAAGTATATAAGTATGAAATGTATGTGTTTCTCAGCCCACGATGTAAAGAATAAAAGTGATTGAAAAAGTGGGACTATGATCTCACCTTGAGTGCACGTATGTAAAAGTACTTCAACATGTAAACGTGTGCAAGAACGAATGCTAGTCTTGACCTAGACAAGTAGGTTTATATCAATATCGGTAAACACACTAGGTTAAAGTGTTCAATTAGTCCTATGGCTCGTTACGACTCGAATATATAGCATGTGAAGCAAATTGTCAAGTTTCATGCAAGATACAAGTATAGAATCATGTTAGAAAGGTTGCATAATTAATTGATTAAGTTTGACAAAAAGTCAAACTTGGTCGGGTCAAAGTCAACGAAAAAGTCAACATGTTCGGGTCGGGTCCCGGACAAATTTTCTATGCTAATTATTCATATACAAGTATATTAAAACAAGTTTCATGTGAATCGGAGGTCGGTAGCTAGTCAAACATTTCACGTGAAATGGGACAAAGAGGTCAGAATCTGACCAGGCCAATCCGCGCGCCGCGCCACCATCTGGGCAGAGAATTCTGGTCAGTTTTTCAAAGTATGCACGCACCAAAACCTTTTCCAACCCAACTCTTGACCCGCAAACACTTATAATGCCTATCATATATCGTTGGAAAGGTATTTTGACGAGGAATACAACTAAGCACTTATGGTCCAACAATAACATCATTTACAATAGCCGAAAACTCATCAAGCGAACAATAAAAGTCCATTTTCAAAGTTTCAAGTTCATCAATTGCATTTTGAGTTTCGGGAAACCAATTCACATATATGATATGCCGTTTTGAAGGTAATCAAGCATACAATCCAACTAAACACTTACCAATAACATTAACAAGCATTCAACGCATCAAAAGTTTGTTTTAAGAGTTGTCAAACCCTAACCAAAACCTCAAAATCACTAATCATGTTAATGTAAGGTTTTCATGTCAATCAACACACCAAAACGAAGCTATTGAAGTAACTAACACTTTGAATACACAAACATTAACATCTAAGCACATTTCATCATCCAAAATCAAAGATTAAGCATACACTTTTCATTTTCAAGCTAGTTACACCAAAACATCAAGATCAAGCATACAAATCATATATTCATGTTATACATGAGCCATAGACACTAACTAACAACATATCAAGTCAAAAACATGAATTTGAGAAATCTAGAGTTTTAGAGATGTTACCCAAAATCGGTGTAGTTAGTATCAAATCGTAGAGGATGACGAGAGGATTAAGAATATGTAGTCGGATTTGTTGTGAGCTTCCAAGATCAAAATTAGATGATGAATTTTGTGTTTGTGTGCTTGAGAGAAAAGGAAGAAAGAAAAAGAGGAAGAAGATGGTGAAATGAAGTGTGTGGTGGTGAGGAGTCACTAGTTAGCCAAGTTTACCCGAGTGGCGAGATTAGTCCCTCAAGTTTGTTGTCGGGTGCGAGAAATAACCAAACGAATATTTTTAAAACGCAAGTTAACGAGAGATGTTATAATCGAGTAACGGGATTATCATGAACACTAGTTAACGAAGTGCACGAGTATAGGTGACGAGGGATGTTATTTTAAAAAAAAAGACGGTGTTAAAATAATTTAACGGAAAAACGCGGGATGTTACATTATCCACACCTTAAAAGAAATTTCGTCCCGAAATTTAGTTGGAAGTAATAGTCGATGTGTCTTACTCGAGACCTAGTGTAGTAACTCTACGAATGAGTGAAGGTACTTTCTTGGACATTCCACGAATCCGGATAGTCGGGGTGTTACGTTGTATTAGGGCTTGGTTTTACGATCCACAAGTTCAGCCGGTTTTTCCTATGAGGAGGAGTTTGTCATCAATAGTTGGTGCATCTAGAAGGATTGCACGTTCCTGTTCCACAGGACACGTTTCTAAGTTTGTTACACGAAATGTAGGGTAAACGGAAACTTAATTGAGTCGGAAGTTCTAAACGATAGGAAGCGGTTCCAATACGCCCCAAGGTTTCAAAAGGTTCGATATTGTGGATATAGCCTTTCTCGATTTCCCAAAATGGATTACACCTTTCCAAGGTGCGGATTCTCAATATTACGCGGTTACACACTGGGATTTGTGAGGCTTTCATCTAAGTTTGGTATGACTCTTTTGGGCGACTACGGGTCGTCTCGAGCCCTTCTCGGACTTGGATTATCTCAATTGTTGTTTCTTGGATGAGTTAAGATTCGGTGTTTTGTTTGCCACATGCTTTGGTCCAACGAATAGGGGTATGACATTAGCGGTCATATAGGGTTTCGGAAAGTGCGTGTGAACACACGAGTGGTAACTACTGTTGTAAGAGGGATCTAATAAAAGCGACCATGCAAGTTTGAAACATGTCTTTCGAAGACGTAAATCGTTCGTTTGTTCGGTTCGTCTGTTTGTGGGTGGTACGCGGTACTCATGTCTAAGCGGGTCTCCAAGGTTTCTTGTAAAACTAGAGGCGAAACGAGTATTTCGATACGGAATAATTGACAAAGATACTCCGTGTTGGAATAGAATCTCTTAGGATATGTTTGAACAAGTTAGTTAGGGTTCGAAAAATGTTCATTAGGACTATTCACCCTCGTGGCGAATACTAATGTAATATGAGGAATTTCTCTATCCATGGAGAAATGTTACAAGGAGTTTCTTTAAACGGAAATGCGAGCGATAAAGATAGGAGTGAAATGAGGACTTAGAAAAGGATGAGCTTGCATCTCGAGGTTGCCATAACGTGCCTCTAGTTGTCAAAAGTTGAAGTCTGAAAGAGAAACGAGATAGTACACGTAGTTGTATAGTTCGGGGTTGAATAATAGTTGGCCGATTATCAGAAACACAAGGGCGTTAAGTCAAAGAAGAGTGAAGTATCGTTGGATTGTGTGTTATCTTAATTTCCAGTAATATCAGACGGTAACGGTGAAATAACAGAGGTATGTAGTGTGGTACGTGATGACGAGAATATTGATCGGATCCACAATTTAGTATTTGAATTCTTCGTGCAAAATAACGAATTTCCGTTCCGTTGATTTCGAGTCGAGGGAGTATGCCTTTCGCCGTCCAAGTAGAAATATTTCCATATTTGAGTCCCATATGGTGTTGTACGAATTTAGCTAGAAATGTTGGTGTGAAGAATCATGCTCAAGGTTCGATCGCGGAGAGATTAAAGTCGTGTAACACGAGAAAAGTCAGAAATGAATTTTCGGTAAGAACCGGTGAGATCTAAGATTTTTACGAATACAAGTCTGAGTTGGGAGAGTTCCCTGATTACATGTGGCTTGATTTCGAGATTGATTGTAATGCCTTGACCATTAACATCATAGTCTAGAAAATTGGACTTAGTTGAATAAGTTAAGATGTCATCTATAAATACGATAACAGATTTGTCTAGATAAGTTTGCATACGTGGTTTAGGAGGTTCATGAATACGGACGGAGTCCTAAATAAATCGACGGTACTAAGAGAGATTTACAACTAACGTTGCGAGTTCGGAAGATGGCTTAGGAGACATCGTCACCGGAACGGATGTCGTTTTAGGACGCACCCGGGATTCATGCAAAAATCATGAGGTCATGGATACAAGGAAGAGGGTATCGGTTTCCAACCGAAAATTACTTAGTTAGCAATCATCTAAACACAATTGTAGGGAAAATAGTTTTTCCTTAACGAATAGGTTTTGAGCTCCTTAGTTCTATAGGTGTCAAGTCGAAATTCTTAACGTATCCCCTCCGATAAAATTTATAGGCACACAATATTTCCATCGGTCACTTAAATTGCCTAAGTAGGGTCTAGGGGAAAAGGTGGAGTGCAAAGGGTACGAGTCAAAGTCTTGGTTATAAAACGTCTAGCTGTAACCGAATTGAATAAGTATGAAATATACGGTTGGTTGTGAAGAAAACGTACCCGTGACTAGTCCATCGTCGTCTCGGGCATCCTAGGTGTCGATGTTGGAAGTTCAACAGCAGGTGTTGGGGTTGATTTTCTTATTTGGGCACGCACTCCTAAAATGACCCGGTTGGCCACATTCAAAACAAACACCCATCTTGGGCGCATTGGGCTCCTTTTGAGCGACGGGAGCGGTATTCCTACAATCGTGGGCTACATGGCCACTTCTTTGACACTTCAAGCAAAATGGTTTGCCACATTCGCCTAAATGATGTTTGTAGCACTCGTTACAATACGGTAGGTGTCCGGTATAACCCTTCTTGCCGTTGGGGATGAAGGGCTTCTTGGCGAGGTTCTTGTAATTGCTTGATTGGGGGGCTTCCCATTTTCTTTTGTTGTCACCCGACTTATCCTCGGCTTTAGGTGCCGGCACTTCAATCTCGTCCACTGTTTCAATCAATTGACGGGCCATATTCAAAGCCTCTTGGTGGTTAGCGGGTTTGGATGACATTACTCCTTGTTTGATGCTCTTAGGAAGACCATCCATGTAAAGTTCAACCCTTAAAGATTCGGGGTTCACAAGATTTGGGAACATCAAAGCAAGTTCGGAGAATCGTTGATTATAGGCCTTAAGGTCATTCCCGACCGCTTTCAGAGCTCTTAGCTCTTGTTCGAGCTTTCGGGTTTCTTCGCGAGGAAAATATTCGGTGATCATCTTTCCTCTTAAGTCGGCCCAAGAGAGAGCATGGGCTTCGTGGATACCCACCGATTGTACATACGAATTCCACCATGTGAGAGCGATACCGGCGAAGGTGTGAGTGGAATATCTAACCTTGTCTTGGTCTCGACAACCGCTTATGCTAAAGACGGCTTCCGTTTGCTCAAACCATCGGGTGAGCACAACCGGTCCCCCGGTTCCATCAAAAGTGTGAGGTTTGCACCCCATGAAATTCTTATAGGAGCATCCTTCGTTGGAATTTCCGGCTCCATTGTTGTTGTTGTTGTTGTTGTTGTGGTTGTTATTATTATTGTTGTTGGATGAGTGACCGGCCATGGCCGCATCCACGGCAGTGGCTATCATACGTTGGAGGGATTGTTCGGGAGTTTCGGGAGGAGCGCGTCGACGAGCCATTATTCCTTCAAAACACAAGAATATCGTTGGTTAGTATTCTCAATAATACTAACCGTAAATTCTTTATGTCATAATGTCGGAACGTCCATGTGAATCACTGTAATATAATCCCGGAAATTATATTACCCTGATTCACAAGTAATTCCTACTTCAATCTATATGCCGGTTGTAGTCTAGATTCACCTATGTACCCTATGACTCGGGGTGGACACAAATGTACTCTAAATCCCTACAACCAAGGCTCTGATACCACTTGTAGCGACCCCGACAAATCGTCAAGTGACGGCGTCGACTACGTAGGTCCCATTACATGGTCATAAGTCTTTAAGACAACGTTTGACCAAAATATGTCGCATTCATTTCAATGTAAAAGGGTGTTTCAAGTTTACAAAAGAAGTTCGACGGCTAGTTACATTACAATGTTAAACGTACAATTGAAACCTATGCAACACAATTTAAAAGTAGCCAAAAAAAAAGATACTCCCAATATGCATGTATACTCGACATCCAAGCAAGTATCAAAAGAGTGCGAAAGCATGTATCACTTAAGCATTCAAAACCTGAGAAAAACATAGAAGAATCTGTCAACGAAAACGTTGGTGAAATCATAGGTTTAGTAAGTAAAATGTATTGAACCACAAGGTTCTTTATGAATTGCTTAACCAAAATTGTTCACATTCCAAAATAGTATTTGTATCACGAGCACCCAATTATCAAGGCTTAACTGAATCTTCCCTCTGAATTTTTGAATTTAGTGTTAGAACTTACACTATACATTGTTGAAATTATATTTCATTCACTAACGGTAGCTAACCGTCTGAATGAGGGTTTGTTAAACCCGTATGGCCACACAACATAATTACACGCTTACACTTACACCCTGCAAGTGGAACTAATGATAATTGGATTGAGGACTTTTGTTCAAACTCATATGCATCTTTGTATTCGTATTTGTTCACAATGTAAAAGCATGAAAAGTATATAAGTATGAAATGTATGTGTTTCTCAGCTCACGATGTAAAGAATAAAAGTGATTGAAAAAGTGGGACTATGATCTCACCTTGAGTGCACGTATGTAAAAGTACTTCAACATGTAAACGTGTGCAAGAACGAATGCTAGTCTTGACCTAGACAAGTAGGTTTATATCAATATCGGTAAACACGCTAGGTTAAAGTGTTCAATTAGTCCTATGGCTCGTTACGACTCGAATATATAGCATGTGAAGCAAATTGTCAAGTTTCATGCAAGATACAAGTATAGAATCATGTTAGAAAGGTTGCATAATTAATTGGTTGAGTTTGACAAAAAGTCAAACTTGGTCGGGTCAAAGTCAACGAAAAAGTCAACATGTTCGGGTCGGGTCCCGGACAAATTTTCTATGCTAATTATTCATATACAAGTATATTAAAACAAGTTTCATGTGAATCGGAGGTCGGTAGCTAGTCAAACATTTCACGTGAAATGGGACAAAGAGGTCAGAATCTGACCAGGCCAATCCGCGCGCCGCGCGGGGATGGGGCGCGCCGCGCCACCATCTGGGCAGAGAATTCTGGTCAGTTTTTCAAAGTATGCACGAACCAAAACCTTTTCCAACCCAACTCTTGACCCGCAAACACTTATAATGCCTATCATATATCGTTGGAAAGGTATTTTGACGAGGAATACAACTAAGCACTTATGGTCCAACAATAACATCATTTACAATAGCCGAAAACTCATCAAGCGAACAATAAAAGTCCATTTTCAAAGTTTCAAGTTCATCAATTGCATTTTGAGTTTCGGGAAACCAATTCACACATATGATATGCCGTTTTGAAGGTAATCAAGCATACAATCCAACTAAACACTTACCAATAACATTAACAAGCATTCAATGCATCAAAAGTTCGTTTTAAGAGTTGTCAAACCCTAACCAAAACCTCAAAATCACTAATCATGTTAATGTAAGGTTTTCATGTCAATCAACACACCAAAACGAAGCTATTGAAGTAACTAACACTTTGAACACACAAACATTAACATCTAAACACATTTCATCATCCAAAATCAAAGATTAAGCATACACTTTTCATTTTCAAGCTAGTTACACCAAAACATCAAGATCGAGCATACAAATCATATATTCATGTTATACACGAGCCATAGACACTAACTAACAACATATCAAGTCAAAAACATGAATTTGAGAAATCTAGAGTTTTAGAGATGTTACCCAAAATCGGTGTAGTTAGTATCAAATCGTAGAGGATGACGAGAGGATTAAGAATATGTAGTCGGATTTGTTGTGAGCTTCCAAGATCAAAATTAGATGATGAATTTTGTGTTTGTGTTCTTGAGAGAAAAGGAAGAAAGAAAAAGAGGAAGAAGATGGTGAAATGAAGTGTGTGGTGGTGAGGAGTCACTAGTTAGCCAAGTTTACCCGAGTGGCGAGATTAGTCCCTCAAGCACCAAACGAATATTTTTAAAACGCAAGTTAACGAGAGATATTATAATCGAGTAACGGGATTATCATGAACACTAGTTAACGAAGTGCACGAGTATAGGTGACGAGGGATGTTATTTTAAAAAAAAAGACGGTGTTAAAATAATTTAACGGAAAAACGCGGGATGTTAGATAATACATTATATGTAAATACATTTTAACATAAGTTAATTACGTCGTTTAAATAGTAATATATATATTGTTTGAAAACTCTTTAAATTAGTAGTATGAAAATATATATATAATACTTTGTTAATACACTTAATGAGATATTTAATTATCATATTTTCAAGTTAAATATATATATAAATCCATATATACACACAATAATTAAAC
This sequence comes from Rutidosis leptorrhynchoides, assembly GCF_046630445.1. Lineage (NCBI taxonomy): Eukaryota > Viridiplantae > Streptophyta > Magnoliopsida > Asterales > Asteraceae > Rutidosis > Rutidosis leptorrhynchoides. Next base: position 314,938,835 of record NC_092342.1, read on the forward strand.
AATTAAACAATTAAATCAAGTTATGACGTTCGTGAATCGTCGGAATAAAAGGGTGACCAAAAGCTTGTGTAAAACTCTTTTCGGAGGTTCAAGATTTATTAAAATTCATTGCTTATCAAGTCGGAATTAAATAAAGATTAAGTTTAAATTTGGTCGGAAATTTCCAGGTCGTCACACGATTACTTCAGCTTAAATAAACATAATAATAACTTACCTACGAGATATTAATTTAAAAAGGTTGAACATAACTTACAATGAGTATTAATCGTGTAGTGTTACACGGACAGAATTATCGACTTACAAACTTAAAACATTCGCCACTATAACCTTATTATTATTATTAACTTAAATATTAAAATTAAAATTATAAATATAAATATAGATTGAGAGATAGAAGTAGAAAAAGGTGTGTTGAATCGAGCAGAATGCGCGACCTTTTATAGGCCTACTTTGAACTGTACAGCTTCGCGAGTGCGGTATTTTTCTTCTTCACAGCTTCGCAGTCGCGGAGCTTTAGATTCCAGCTCACCAAATGAATTAAACGTGGGCTGCTGATTATTTATAATATATAATATTATATATAATTAATTATATATTATATTATATTCTTGTGCATAGTTGACTTGTATTTTTAGCTCCGTTGAGTCGTACGTTGATAGTTGGTTCATGTCTTGGTTTCGGATTTTTGAACGCCTTTTTGTATAATTTAATATCTTGTACTTTGCTTTTTGCGACTTGTACTCTTGTGATTTTGAGACGTTTCTCATCAATAAATTGAACCACTTGGATTGTACTTTGTACTTTTTAGCTTTTTGGTCGTTTGCGTCTTCAAATCGTCGAATCTGTCTTTTGTCTTCACCTTTTATTATTTAAACGGATATTACTTGGAAATAGAACAATTGCAATTAAAAGCTTGTCTTTCTGGAAGGATAATGCTATGAAATATATGTTCATTTTTAGCATTATCAAATATTCCCACACTTGAGTGTTGCTTGTCCACAAGCAATATAGAACTTGAATATAACTTTACTAGAATCACTTCTTTATTCTTTACACTTTGTACATCAGTGATTTTGATACGGCGATATAAACAATGATAGTAACGATGTGGTTTACAGTCTCACATGACTATGAAAATTTAGATCCTTTAAGGAAATTGGATCTTTATGAAAACATTTGATCTTTTGAAAATTCATTCTAGCTTTTACCCTAGATAGGTTTTCCGAAATAACCCTTCATCGGTGTTTGCAAAATATTTTTGTGGGTTTTGTGGGTTTCAGGTTTGAAAATTTTAGCTCAAAACTTGCGGTTTGGTGTCACCCACTTGCTAACCTTTTATTAGGAAAGCAACACGTCCAGTATACTTGCTCCGTATATTACCTTTCGGTAAACTACCGTCCGGTTGTAAAGGAAAGCGTTGAACAAGCAACTATTAAGGCAATGTCTAATGACATGCTTTTGATTATGGTCTATATTGTGTCGGATGCAATTACTATCCTTTGTAGGAGCAATAGTAAAGATCACCTATAATTTTTCGGTCTGGCACAAGGTCATGTCTTAGACCATGCTATGCAACCACCGTTCTTACGGTTGACACCCTTTTTGGTTTAGGTGACCTAATGAATTCCAAGTGAATTCCTAGGATTTTACGTTCAATGGTAATGCACGCATTGAAAATGGGTTTTTAGAAAACAAATCGGTTTGTAATTTTGATCAAATATTTTCTCGTTCAAGCTCGAGTTTAGATATCATTGAATTCCATGAGTTTGAATTCTCAATCTTTAAGGTCAATCTCAAGGATTGAGTAATATCAGGCTTAAAAGATGATTTTTAATCTTTAAGGAGATTATCCTTTCTGGGGATCTGATTCATTAGTCTTATAAGCTAATTTGCATGGTACCTCCCATTGTACAAGACAGATCCTCTCATGGTTAGGATAAGTCTGACCACTTGGCGACCCTGTTTGATGCTGAGGTCCATGGATTTCCAGCTGATTTTCGTGAAAACTTTTCAAGGTTTTTCGTAGACTCTACAACTGGTCTAGACGACAACTTCCTGACCTAAATCAAAAAGCACGTGTCTTTTTCTCGGAAGACTGTACTTTCTTTTTCATTCCAATAAACTGGGTAAAACTGATTAATATCGTCCAAAACAAAAGTATCTTCAATTATTTGTGTAACGACCCGTCCTAATCCATAAGAACGAATACAATAATATATGATTACATTACAAGGTACTTGACCTCTATATGATACATTTTATAAACATTGCATTCGTTTTTAAAAGACAAATTTTCATTTCATCGACAGTTGACGGTATGCATACCATTTCATAATATATCCAACTATAATTGACTTAATAATAATCTTGATGAACTCAACGACTCGAATGCAACGTCCTTTGAAATATGTCATGAATGACTCCAAGTAATATCTCTAAAATGAGTAAATGCACAGCGAAAGATTTCTTTCATACCTAAGAATAAACATGCTTTAAAGTGTCAACCAAAAGGTTGGTGAGTTCATTAGTTTAACATAAATAATCATTTCCATCATTTTAATAGACCACAAGATTTTCATGTTCATTTCTCATAAATATACGTCCCATACATAGAGACAAAAATATCATTCATATGGTGAACACCTGGTAACCGACATTAACAAGATGCATATAAGAATATCCCCTATCATTACGGGAAATCCTTCGGACATAATAAAACAACATCGAAGTACTAAAGCATCCGGTACTTTGGATGGGGTTCGTTAGGCCCAATAGATCTATCTTTAGGATTCGCGTCAATTAGTAGATCGGTTTACTAATTCTTAGGCTACCAAGCAAAAGGGGCATATTCGGTTTCGATCATTCACCCATATAATGTAATTTCAATTACTTGTGTCTATTTTGTAAAATATTTATAAAAATTGCGCATGTATTCTCAGCCCAAAAATATAAAGGGTAAAAAGGCAAATGAAACTCACAATACGATATTTTGTAGTAAAAATATGCATACGGCGGAACTAAACAATGCAGGGTTGACCTCGGATTCACGAACCTATATCATTCATATATATATATATATATATATATATATATATATATATATATATATATATATATATATATATATTAACACACATAATTGTAATCTAACAAATTTATATTTTATGAGTGATATGATTTATAGGCTTCATTGTTTCCTTTAATAATATTAATATAATAAATTTAAGGTATTTTAATAATTTTATTTATAATTAAAATATTTATTCTTCATTAATAATAAGAACTCATTTTAAGGTTTATTTGATTATATATATTAATTAATATAATGTATATATATAGTTTAATTAATATCATTTTAATGATAACGTATAGTATTATGTATAATAATTATAATGCATTTTTAGATAAAATATATATTTACAATAATAATAATTATAATAACAGTGATAATAATAACAATAATAATAATAATAATAATAATAATAATTTTAATAACAATGATAATAATTACTATAAAATAATAATTTTACTACAACTGATAATAATATAATTGTAATAATAATAATAATAATAGTAAAAGTAATAATAATAACTATAATATCCATAATACTTAATAATATTAATAATAATAATATTACTAATACTAACAATAATGATATTAATATTAATTGTATGAATGATACTAATAATTATATATATATTTTTTAATTTTAGTAATAACCTAATAACAATAATAATTATTAATAACAATAATAATAATAATAATAATAATTATTATTATTATTATTATAATAAGATAATAGGAATGCTACCTCCATGTAACAATCTTAAAAAAAATAAACGCCCATGCTCGGGCTCGAACGCGCAACCTCTTGCTTAACCATTTTCCTTCCAACCACTGAACCATTAGTTTGTTTTTATTTTAAGTCACTCGATTAACTATTTATCATATGAAACTGTTTCCTTCACCTACATCTTCACCATCATAACTATACCATCTAACATCATCGCTCATCCTATCATCATCTATATCATTTTTAACAGAATCACGAATTATCTTAGTACCCTCTATCATACATCATCGGGTTTATCATCATCATTACCAATATCATAACCATCATACCTTCATGTCATCATAATCGTTATCAACATCAACTAATCGTTATCATCATTACTTAAACTAACCATCATCATCATTTTTATCCAATCACCTATACATCATCGTGATTTATTCACGATTCTCACAGCTCACGGTCACCCTCATCATCAATATCAATTCCTATCATCATGAACATCGAATTACATTTATCATCGTGATCACCTCGTACATCACCACTTCGTCTTCTTCATTATCATAATCATCACAGTCATACCAATAATCATATTATCATCATATTAATCATAAAATCATACTAAACACAAGAGTGATTGTAGACGTAGCAATCAACCATTCGACTAACAGTGACCATAATATCATTATTATAGCCTAACCCACTAATCAAAGTAAGCCCATGACCCAATACTTAAAGATGATTATAACGTGGCCCAAGAAGTAATACAAACAGGTTCACAGCATTAACACAACCCGGATCCAATTCTATTACACCAACTCCAAAAACACATTCCAAACTTCCATAACCCCCACAGTGAATGCTCGGAATAATTAAGCAGTTGTAATGATAATAAGAAAGTGAACAGTGTTCAGTGAACAAGAAGATGAATAGTAGAATTTGCAGGTTATTGTTCGGGCTAGGTTCACAAAGGTGACAAGAGGGAGCAGCATCAAATACTAGTGACAAAGGTGTTCGATCAGGAAGGAAAAGCAGCAGGTTAAAATAGATTCGGTTTATCTTCATCATCATCATAATTCATAATCATGATTATCATTTGTCATTGTACATCATCATCATCGTAATCGTGATCTATCAGCATTCATAACATCAACCTCGTATCACCCTCTTCATCATCATGATCATTATCATTCTCGTTGTTTAATAGGAACAAGAACAAGATGTAATAGTAGTGGCGTAGCAACAAAGTAGCTGCAACAGTGGGGTTCGAAACAAGAATAAATAAGAACGTATAGCAGCAAAACAGCGAACGAGGATGATGATGAGAGTGGTGGTTGACGATCAATAAGAGGAGGGAGAGAGAAGAGATAGAGAGGTAGTGGTTTACGGTGGTGATGAGTGTAAACTGTAGAAACAACAAAAAAAATAGTGGTGGTTGTGGTGATGATTGGTGTACGGGTGTGGTGGTTAAATCGTGGGTTTCAAGAGAGTGATGGTTGTCGTGGTGGAGCTATGGGGTGCCGATGGTGGCTTGAATTAGGAACAGAAAACTTGGCGATGGTTTAGGGTGGTTGTACATGGTGATCAAAGTGGTTTATGGTGGCTCACTACAATGATCAAGGTTCAAAAGTGGTGGCGAAGATTATGGCTTCAGTGGTTATCTCGGTGGTGGGAGGTTTTGAGATAGTGAGGTGATGAAGATGGGTTTGTATATGTGTATGATATATATCTATATCTTCATTTATATAATAATGATTACTAATAATAATCATATAATATTATTAATAATTAAACTCAAAAGTACAATGAGCTGGAAAGAAAAGAAACAGTTAAGCCGCCTGAATTATTAGTTTACTATAATATCACGGAGTGCTATATCGTGGTCCATTGCTAAACAGATTAATATATAAAAGTGTTCCTAAAAATTCTAAATTTTTAAATTAAGACCATTTATTTATTCTGGTCATTACCTGTTTGAAACCTGATCAAAAAGGTTCGAAAATTATTTATTTTCTGTTCTAATTTATATGTACGGAGTACTAATATTTAATCTTAAAAAGGTAAAAATACTTTTAACAAATCTAAAATCTTCGTAATCGATTTACAGTTCAACTTTTATTTTAATCCTTCATAACCTCATGTTAAATCTATATGAACGCTAACGAAATGTCACCCGAGTATTACTGACGTTTACCAATTAAGCTCGAAATCAATTGTTTTTAATATATTTCCTTTCTATATATAAACAGTTTTAAAATAGCAAGTTTAATTACTAAACAAATATTTTATATATTTTTTAAACAAATAGATTTACTATATATATATATATATATATATATATATATATATATATATATATATATATATATATATATATATATATATATATATATATATATATATATATATATATATATATATATATATATTCATAAACATAGTTTCCATTACATCGCATTTTATTTTATTTATATTACAATATATATTTTAATAATTAGATTATATAATATTCCAAATTATATTTCAAATTATAAATACCTATTTAAATATATATATATGTTATCTATTTACAAATAATTGTTCGTGAATCGTCGGGAATGGTCGAAAGTCGAATGAATATATGAAATAGTTCAAAATTTTATGACTCAACATTACAGACTTTTCTTATTATGTCGAAAACATATAAAGATTAATTTTAAATTTGATCGAAAATTTCTTGGTCGTCACAGTACCTACCCGTTAAAGAAATTTCGTCCCGAAATTTGAGTGAGGTCGTCATGGCTAACAATAGAAATGTTTTCATGACGAATATGAGTTGATGAATAGAGTTTTATCATTATCGAGTAATATGGATAAAACAATTTGACTACTCGAAGAGTACGAGTGAAGCTATTATTAAATAGTGAAATGAGAAAGACATTGTTTCATCATAACTTTTTGACTAGTCATGGTTGAATTCCGGAATTCAAGGGATTTAAAGAAAATCTTTGTAGTAAGATTTGATCCTTCGATAAATAAGGAAATTAAGATCTCTATAATTAAATACGGTGATCTGCCTCGATTATTCTGTCTGATATTTCACTATATATCCATCCCTTTCGTTTCTTTATTTCCACAACCCACACTTTCTATTCTTTCTCCCCCAATTCATACTTTTGTTTCCTCTTCCAGATTTGAAGTCAAGCGAATAATAGTCCAGAATTCATAGATATGAAGTTTCGAATGAACATAACTAATGTTCTAAGAAAGAAACGGTAATAGCACAATTTGACTTGTCAGATTACCAGAATTCAAGGGAAAAGATAGCACTATTAAGAAAATATGTTCTTGATATGTTTATAGATTAGATAGAATGTAAGAGTCGTGTAACATAGCACATGATGACATTGTGATCTGTGAATCATCACGTTCCATTAGAAACTCAGCATGACTTACTGTAATATAATCACGTTGATCAAGTGTCATTATAATATACTAACTCATGCATTAATTTCCAACACTACTTCAAAATCATTCATGTTTTAAATTCGAAGGGTTCAGAATTTAGAAACTAATACAGTTTCTTTTACAATGTAACACAGATAGCGCAAAGAGGTATATAATTTTGGACGAGAATATTTATGAAAATATCTTCAGAAATATCGAAGATATTTATGATGATATTTTGGAATTTCTAAGTTCGATGGTTAATGAAGAAAGATTTTCCGCAAGATTTTAACATGAGTACAGAGCAAGATGTTGGTTGAAGGTTTCATCGGGTCCAGAATTACCTGGATTCTTTGAATATATGGTATGGTCCTTGTATTTGGACTTGGTCTCCTTCATGGTTTGCTTAATCTGTTTTTCAATACCTAATTTCTCATCTTTGCCAACATACTATTCTTTATCATCAAACTTCCGACGATTTAGGTCGTTTACAGTTTTTGTTGCTTCATTCAACTTTTCAAATTTTCCGAGTATTGATTCGTAGACTAGGAGCTTATCAGAATTTCAGAATGGAAGATCATAATTCTAAGAGATAAAGGTTATTTGTATATATATAACTGTTGATGTAGTAATGCTGTGAGATTTCAAAATACCGATTGCTAGTTCTCGATAATTGGTAAGGCAATTCTCGTTATAAGATGTGGATGAGTATATGATAGGATTTCGATAAATATAATTATTTTTCAAAAAGTCAAAGATCAACGAAGTTGTTGGTAAGTTTACTGCTAATGTGGTGGAATATAATCGGTTTTCCCGATAACAATGACGAAAGGTAAGCTTATATATCAAAGTTATAATAAGTTTAATCCGAATGAAAGTCAAAGTTGATTTGCTGGAGCTGTGACAAAATTGGCTACTTTTGGAAAGGGATTACAATATTATTTTCGGTGGTAACAACGCCAAAGGAGCTAGCACAGATAAGTGTTAAACGTTTACTCAGGTTTTAAGTGTTTTCAGGTGCATAACTATATGCATCAATCTTTTCTTCCGTAGATGAAGTTCGGATGATTCATCCTCTCGATTAAGGTGTTTTCAAAAATCATAAAAGGTTTGAACGCAGATTGTAATTGTCAAGATACAAATGAGATTTAAGATGAGATCAAGTGGCAAACTTGAAGAAATGTTTAGTTTCATATGTTATACTCAATATTTTAATTCATTTTAATTGTCCAATGTTGGTAGTTCACAGTTAGGAGTCCACAGTTACTAATTCAATACAGTTTATTATATAATATTCGAATTAATTAATATGTATCGTGACCCGTATACCTGTCTCAGACTCGATCACAACTCAAAGTATATATATATTTGTAGAATCAACCTCAACCCTGTATAGCTAACTCAAGCATTACTGCATATAGAGTGTCTATGGTTATTCCAAATAATATATATAGATGCGTCGATATGTGATGTGCGTAGAGGTGTATACGAAATAGTTATATTTTTATTAGGAAATACTATTAAATACGATACAATTTTACACAAGTTATTTATTTATTTATAGAGTGGAAATACCTAAACCTTGCTACAACACTTATAGATAGTGTACCTAATTGTACAGTAGTGTAGTTTTTAGTAAGTCTGGTTCATTCCACAGGGAGCTAGCCAAGTTTAACGCTATATTTTTAAAACTAAATTTGTAAAAATATATATATAAATATAAGTAGTATTATTATTATAAAAGGGGGATTTTACCGTTTAATGACCGGTTTGTCGATTTTAAAACTTTAGTCGCAGTTAAAACCTAATATAAAATAAAAATAACTTAATTTAAAGCGTAAATTAAATGACGATAATTAAAGTGCGATAAATTAAAATGCGATAAATAAAATGACAATAAATAAAATTACGATAATTAAAAAGTAAGATAAATTATAAGTGCAATTAAATAAAATGACAGTAAATAAAAGTGCGATTAAATTTGAAATAAAGGAATTATGCTTATTTAAACTTCTGTAATCATGATGTTCGACGTGTTGATTTTAGTTTATTACCATGGGTTAATTGTCCTTTATCCTGGATTATTCAATATGTCCATCTGGTTTTTGTCCATAACAGTCCATCAGTCATAAATATAAAGTGCGAGTGTCCTCGTCAAATTATCCTTATATCTGAAGTCAAATATTTCAACTAATTGGGGACTTAAACTATAATTACACCAAGTGTCCTTGTACATAATTCACCCCTGTTTTAATGAGTCTATTGACTATTAATCCATTCTCATGTCCGGTTAAATGAACGATTATTAGTACTTATAAATATCCCGCCCATCGTGTCCGATCGAGTGTATGTGGTTATTTATAGGTACGTCCAATTATAAATCTTTATATTAAATTAACGAACTATCATTCAATTAAACAAATATAAAGCCCATTAATAGCCCATAGTCTAATTTCCACAAGCGTCGTTCTTTTGTTCAAACCCCAATTATGGTACAAAGCCCAATTACCCCGTCTTTAATATTTTAGCTCAACATTACGATTACTTCAATTTAAATAAGCATAATAATAACTTAGCTACAAGACATTAATTTAAAAAGGTTGAACATAACTTACAATGATTAATAATAGCGTAGCGTTACACGGATAGAATTTCGACTTACACCCTTACAACATTCGCTAACATACCCTTATTATTATTAAATTAAAATTAAAATTAATATATATATATATATATATATATATATATATATATATATATATATATATATATATATATCGTAGAGATAGAGAGGATAGAAAAAGTGTGTTACATTCGACCAAAAACTGCGAAATTTATAGGATGTCACCAACATTTTTGCTCCATGCGATCGCATGGCATTTGTGCCTTCTGGCCATGCGATCGCATGGCCTGGGAATCCAGCTCACATTTGCTTGTTTTCTTCTTACCGACGGTTTTAATATATAATATAATATATATATAATTTTTAAAAATTAATTATATATTATATTATATTCATGTGCATAGTTGACTTGTAATTTTTAGTTCGTTGCGTCGAGCCTTGAGAGTTGACTCTGGTCCCGGTTCCGGATTTTCGAACGTCCTTCCGTACTATTTAATATCTTGTACTTTGCGTTTTGCGGCTCGTACTCTTGTAATTTTGAGACGTTTCTCATCAATAATTTGAACCACTTTGATTGTACTTTGTACTTTTTAGCTTTTTGGTCGTTTGTGTCTTCAAATCATCAAGTCTATCTTTTGTCTTCACCTTTTATTATTTAAACGAATATCACTTGTAAATAGAACAATTGCAAATAAAAGCTTGTCTTTCTTGAGGGATAATGCTATGAAATATATGTTCGTTTTTAGCATTATCAAATATTCCCACACTTGAGCATTGATTGTCCTCAAGCAATATAGTCTTGAAATAAAAATACTAGAATCACTTCTTTATTCTTCACACTTTGTACATCAGTGATTTCTATACGGCGGTATGAACAATGGTAGTAACGATGTGGTTTACAGTCCCACATGACTATGTAAATTTAGATCCTTTAACGAAATTGGATCTTTATGAAAACATTTGATCTTTCAAAAATAAAATCTAGCTTTTACCCTAGATAAGTTTTCCTGAATAACCCTTCACCGGTGTTTGCAAAATCTTTTTGTGGGTTTTGTGGGTTTCAGATTTGAAAATTTTAGCTCAAAACTTGCGGTTTTGTGTCACCCACTTGCTAACCTTGTATTGGGAAAGCAACACGTCCAGTATACTTGCTCTGTATATTACCTTTCGGTAAACTACCGTCCGGTTGTAAAGAAAAGCGTTGAACAAGCAACTGTTAAGGCAATGTCCCGTGACATACTTTTAATTATGGTCTATAACGTGTCGGATGCAATTACTATCCTTTGTAAGAGCAATAGAAAAGATCACCCTATAGTTTTTTGTTCTAGCACAAGGTCCTGTCTTCGACCATACTATGCAACCACCGTTCTTACGGTTAACACCCGATTTGATTCAGGTGACCTAATGAATTCCAGGTGAATTCCTAGGATTTTACGTTCAATGTTAATGAACGCATTAAAAATGGGTTTTCAGAAAACAAATCGGTTTGTAATTTGATCAAAATATTTTCTCGTTCAAGCTCGAGTTTAGATATCATCGAATTCTATGAGTTTGAATTCTCAATCTTTAAGGTCAATCTCAAGGATTGAGTAATATCAGTCTTAAAAGCTGATTTTTGATCTTTAAGGAGATTATCCTTTCTGGGGATCTGATTCATTAGTCTTATAAGCTAATTTGCACGGTGCCCCCCATTGTACAAGACAGATCCTCTCATGGTTAGGATAAGTCTGACCACTTGGCGACCCTGTTTGATGCTGAGGTCCGTGGATTTCCAGCTGATTTTCGAGATGACTTTTCTAGATTTTTCGTCAACCTACAGCTGGTCTGGATGACAACTTCTTGACCTAAATCAAGAAGCGCGTGTCTTTTTCGGAAGACTTTACTTCCTTTTAATGATGAAATTGATTCATCGTGTAGATCCATCTTTCTTTCAAATATATTACAATTTACCGGGTAAAACGGTTAATTTTGTCCAAAACAAAAGTATCTTCAATTATTTGTACAAAAATATGTGATATATGTTTTAAATAACTTGGTAAATTTTTTCCACACTTGGCTTTTATTTTTCTTTCTTTGCCTTTTTATTGTCCTCTATTCCATTTTAAATGAATTCTAACATTTTGGGTTTTTTCTCAATTTATGTCCTTTCCGAGGTAACAATAATTTCGATGTTAACACCTAGTTTTATCGTTTATAAATATGTATAAACATGATTTTGAATTCATTTATTTGAAAATTTTGAAAATTTTTACTAGAATTAGATAGACAATATATAAGACTAGGGTTGTTCTTTATTATCAGAGAGCACTAGATTCTAATACAACTACTGCGTTACTAGTATTTTTAATGGTAACCAAGTGTTTAAGTTAAAAATTTTAAAAATTCGAAAGAATTTAACCTCTTCCCACACTTAAGATCTTGCAATGCCCTCATTTGCAAGAAATCAGTACTATTTAAATTATTGAGGGTGATTAGCGTAGAAAAATGATTAAATTTTACCAAAGTTTCCAAACATATTGGCGTTTGTTTGTTGAATGATAAATGGTGCACATCATTTGTTCATTCCGTCTTGTTGTTACAGCACATTTGTTTTTCGTTTTGTCGTCAAAATTAGTTGCTTTTGCTGAACTTAATGTCAGTCTTTGAAAATGCGTTGTTTTACTCTGTTGTGTAAAATTGACAATATACATACATACAAATAATAACATGCATGATAATTTGAAATGGGACTTAACATCCCACCTTCAAATCAAATATGAAATATTAGTACAAAATAATAAAAATATTAAACATTACATTAAAAGTATCACAATATTATATGTTTAAACATAAAAATAAATAAAGATAATAAAAAGATAAAAATCATAGAAATCACCAACGGAATTATATCAATCTGGATAGGGGTTCCAGTTCATTTCGTCGGGCGGGTTCCACGGTTGGTTATAGGTATACTGATAGGCCTGGTTAGGGTCGTAGAGAGTAAATGGTGGTCGCATATCGGGCTGGTGTGGAGGATAGTAAGCGGGTCGGGTCGGTACGTAGTTATTTGGTACCTGAGGTGATAGCTGGCTCATGATCTGATGCTGATGATAGTGCCATCTATCATGCTGTCGTTGCCTGGAATGCTCGTACACATTCTCGGCTTGCCACTGCTCGTACCGACTATGTCTATCTTGGTTTGTCATTTCTACCTCATCTATACACTGGTAGACGTCAGTCATAGCCTCCCTAATGACATCCCTAATGTCATCCGCTTCCTCCATTTCCTCATCTGAACCTCTCTCTACCTGAGAATGATGACCATCATATGGTACTGCCTGATTGCGTCTACTCTTAATACCTTAGCACCCTGATAAACCTTCAATCCTAAAGTATCCACCTGTTCCCTACATACCATAAGTAGACCCCCTTGATCCCTATCTACACCCAAATACTCTCCAATGAGAGTAACAAAAATACCTCCTCCTATTACTCCCCCGTCCTGTATTCCTGCCACCATTTTGGACAAATAAAAATGACACAGTAGGGGATATTAACGAAGCTTCTCGTGTTTCGAATACACTTAAGGTAAAATAAGTCGTGTAAGGTCATCTTCTCCTTGTTTTTACCTCTTTGTGTAATCGAATTAGCTAAAAATCTATGTATAATACGTAGCTCTACTTTGTTAATATCTAAATAGGAGTGTCTTCCTCCCAGCGTAAAAACATTATAATTTGACATACGCCTCCAGACGGCGTCCGCGTCAAAATTCCTATCTACCCTTTCACCATGATAAATCAAATTCATACAATCAGGTAGTAGTAATTCACCAGGAGTGTAAATCTGTAAAGCCCTGGCCATGTCCAGCATGGACATCCTATACATCCTACGGCCAAGTATAAATCTAAGAAAACTTCTATCATCTAACTTAACTACATCCGCATTAAGTGAAATAGTACTCATAAGCTCAACACACCATTCCTTATATACAGGTCTACGAATGGTGAATAAACATTCCCAATCAGGAAAAGAAGAGCTGCCATACCTTTGGATCAGATGTTGTCTAACTGAGTTAACTAGTTGGACCCTTTCCAAAGGCTCCCAATCAATTACCCTCGGCACTTCTACATTTTTCGTTACCAGTTTGTATTTGTTACTTTGGTACATCGGGTAATCTCTCCAACTTCGATCAAATCTAAATTCGAATGCAACTATTTTTCATGAATCGTTGGGTGTGCTATTATCGGATAAATCGGAAATTGTACGTAGGCATTAACATATTCTAGTTGCGGATCATAATATGGTACATGTTGATCAGGTTGTTGTTGTTCTTGTTGTTGCTCCGGTTCATATTGCATTTCTGGTTCAGGTTCTGGAGCAGGTTGCCTAGATGATGATGATGCACCATCAGTATCGGTAAATCTCTGCAAAACACATTAAACACAAAATTTGTGCATCCAAATATGCATTAGTGTTAGCAAAATAACAACTTGAAACAATTACAATAACATGTTTAATCAAAATTAAACTTATACACATTTTCACAATTTTAACAGTTCTACACTTTTTCAAATTAGCATATATGAAAATGTTTACAAAGTTCATAAGCATTCTACTCAAATAACATGTTAAAATAACCATTACTAGCAATTAAATAAGTTTCAAATGGCATTTATATCAATTTAATCAAGTTCATGAATTTTAGACCTAAAAAGTCCACTTTAATTCTCAAAAATCATGTTTAGGATCAAAGTTTGGATCATTTAGCTTCCTAAACATGTTACACTACTTAATTTAGCAATAATTCATGACAAAAATCGGCCATAACCTGTTTATATCAAAAAGTCCCAAATTGCTCAAGAACACAAACCCTAGATTTCTAAAAAATTTGAAGTTTTTGGCTTCAAATCATGTTAAATAGCATCAATCTAGGTTATACATGCATAATATACTAACAATTTAACTTTAATTACACTAGAAATTAACAAAATCAAATTAGGTAAGTTATAGCTCAAAACACTAAAAATCAAATTTAAAGAGGTTTAGGGGTGTAATTGTTACCTTCTTGCTAAAAAATCCAAACCTAGGCATGATTGTAGCGAAGTTTTGTGAGAAATTTGGAGTAATTTGGTGAAAAAATGAGAATTTTTTGTGAGGATTTGAGAGTTTGTTCGTGTGTATGTGCGTGTTGGAGTGGAAACAGCAGCAGCTCGATGGCTTTTTTAATTCTAACCAGAAATTGGTCTTCATGCGACCGCATGAAATTTGCAAAGGAACCCCATGCGATCGCATGAGGTCTGATTTTTTTTTTATATAAAAACCTTCACTTAATAAAACATAAATTAATAAATTTAAAAAATTTTGTTTCTTTTTAGGAGTGAGGGCGTTTCAGATCGTTGTCCTAGTCCGTCTCTAGAAATTTTTTTAAAATTTGTTACTTTTTAAGTGTTGTTTTAAAAGCAAAGATCTTTGGGTTTTTTTAAATGTTTTTGGCATACTTTAATTCAATAAGATTAAAAATAATGATAATAAAATTTCTCGTCCCTCCCTTGGGTAAAGCAATTTTGGTTCAACGACCTAGTTTTCAACTCACGGCGAATTTAAAAAATTATATTTTTAACTTAGTAAAATAAAGTAAATTTTTGTTTTTAAATTCACACCAAACTTAAATTTAAAATGCATAAAATCAAAAATTCATATAAATATCATTTTTATACATACAAGCTTATATTAAAAATATTAATTTTTCAAATATTTACAAACTTAAATATATTGATTTTAAAAAGTTTACAATATTAATTTAATATTTATATATTAATTTTAAAAACATGGTAAAAAAATAAAATTAAAAATCTTTTTGGTCTTTTATCCCACTTTAATCAATCAAATATTATCAAAAATATACGCCCCTCTTTTCGGTAAAGTAATTTCGGTTCCATAACCTAGTTTTACTCCTGACGAATTTTTGAAATATTTTGGGTTGCTTGATTAAAGATATTTATACCTTAAGAATAAACGGTAAATTTCGCAGTGATGTAATAAATTTTTGTATGATATCAATAATTTTGGTTACGCATACCTAATTTTATTGAATACCAATTTAATACTTTATAGCGAACAATTGAGTGTTTATTATCAAAAGGTTAAAAGCAATAAAAATAAAAATAAAAACTGTACATACTTACCTGTGAGATAGAATTCTCATAGACCTGCTTTTGCCGACTCATAGGAGAGTCGTGTGATTTGGTTCTCCATAGCTACATAAGCGTAACCTCGATTCTTTAATATCTTTTCTTCTAAATATATAAACGGTCCTTCTCTGCATAGAGTAACAATTTCGGTATTTTAATATGTTTGATTATTTGAACATTTACCTTCGTGTGACCATTTTCCGCATTTATAACATCTTTCAAGGTGTCGTGCTCTTCTTTTTGTTGCAGATTTTGATTTTCCTTTACCAAAATTATCTTATGATGATCTTTCCTGAGTTCTTTTCTTACTCCGTCCATTTTTTCTCTTATGAATGATACCAGTTCACTCGGAAGTGTGTCATTATTACGTTTAGTAATCATAGCATGTAGCATTAGACCATGGTTCAGATCAAAGGAATTCTTCATCTCGTAAAACCTAAAAGAAAATAAAAATTCAGAATGAGAGGAGAAGACTAGTTCTTTAGGGTCTGCTAGGGAAAGACCATTCGGATTCCATTCTCGGAAACTACACGAAAATAGAATATCTAACTCTAACAGAAATATATATTACCCTAAAAAGATTCGAACCTTCCCACACTTAGTTAGCTGTGGTGTCGAAATTGTGATTAACTTCATCTTCAACTTCCATTGGATTATCTATGTAATGTTTAACCCTGTAACCATTAACTTTAAATTCAACTCCATTTGAATTTATTAACTCTATTGTTCCGTACGGGAAAACTCTTTTAACTATGAATGGTCCAGACCATCTTGATTTCAATTTTCTAGGAAATAGCTTGAATCGTGAATTGAAAAGAAGAACTCTGTCTCCTTCTTTAAATTCTTTTGAATTTCTGATTCTTTTATCATGCCATTTCATCATTTTTTCCTTATAGATTAACGAATTTTCGTATGCTTCATGTCTTAATTCTTCTAATTCGTTTAATTGGCTTAACCGTAGACGTCCAGCTTCATGCAAATCAAGATTACACATCTTCAAAGCCCAAAATGCTTTGTGCTAAATTTCTACTGGAAGGTGACATGCTTTTCCGTAAACGAGTCTAAAAGGTGTGGTTCCAATTGGAGTTTTGTAGGCTGTTCTAAAAGCCCAGAGTGCATCCTCCAATTTTATGGACCATTACTTCGGATTTGATCCTACGGTTTTCTCTAGAATACGTTTTAAAGCTCGGTTGGTATTTTCAACTTGTCCACTTGTTTGTGGATGATAAGCGGTTGAGATTTTATGAGTTACTCCATATCTTTTGAGAACTTTCTCAAGTTGATTATTACAAAAATGAGTACCCCGATCACTTATTAAAGTTTTCGGTGTTCCGAACCTAGCAAAAAGACATTTTAAAAAGTTGATTAAACTCGTGCATCGTTAGTTGGGAGAGCTTGTGCTTCCGCCCATTTAGATACATAATCAATGGAAACGAGAATGTAGAGATTATTATGAGATTTTGGAAATGGACCCATAAAGTCAATACCCCAAACGTCAAATACTTCACATACTTGAATGACATTTTGTGGCATTTCATCACGTTGACTTATTTTTTCCGCCCTTTGACAAGCATCACAGGATTTTCAAAGAAGGTGTGCGTCTTTGAAAATTGTAGGCCAATAGAATCCAGCATCATAGACTTTTCTTGCTGTGAGTTGAGGCCCATAATGCCCTCCTGTTGGTCATGTGTGACAATGGTTTAAGATTTGACTGGCTTCATCCCCGAATACACATCGGCGTATTATTCCATCGGGATAACTTTTAAACAAATGTGGATCTTCCCAGAAATAGTGTTTTATATCACTAAAGAATTTCTTTCGTTTTTGGTACGACAACCCTTTTTCAAGGAATCCGCATACTAAATAGTTTGCATAGTCTGCAAACCATGGAATTTCACTATAATCTATCTTCAATAGATATTCATTAGGAAAGTTATCTTGTATGGCCGATTCATTTAGAACTTCTAATTCGGGATTTTCAAGACCAGAAAGATCGAGATTTTCTGCTCCCTTTTTGTCTCGGATTTCAATATCGAAATCTTGTAAGAGTAAGATCCAACGGATTAATCGTGGTTTAGAATCTTCTTTTGAAAATAAGTATCTAAGAGCAGAATGGTCGGTATAGACCACCGTTTTAGCTAGAACGAGATATGAACGAAATTTGTCAAAAGCAAAGACAATAGCAAGAAGTTCTTTTTCAGTAGTTGTGTAGTTCGTTTTGCTCCTTGTAACATCTTACTAGCGTAATAAATAGGTTGAAATCGTTTTCAATCCTTTGTCCTAAAACGGCTCCCATTGCAAAATCACTTGCATCGCACATTAGTTCAAACGGTAGATTCCAATTTGGAGTTATCATGATCGGCGCATTAGTGAGTTTTTCTTTAAGAATATTAAAAGATTTGATGCATTCATCTGAAAAGATGAATGGAGCATCTTTTTCTAAGAGTTTATTCATAGGAGTGGCAATTTTAGAAAAATCTTTTATGAAATGTCAGTAAAAACCGGCATGCCCTAGAAAACTCCTAACTCCTCTAACATTGGTGGGATGTGGAAGTTTAGCAATTACATCTACTTTAGCTCTATCCACTTCAATTCCTTCCTTTTAAATTTTATGACCAAGAACGATGCCTTCTCTAACCATGAAATGACATTTCTCCCAATTAAGAACTAGATTTGATTGTTCACATCTAATAAGCATTCGTTCAAGATTAACTAGACATGTTTCAAAAGTATCACCGAAGATTGAAAAGTCATCCATGAAAACTTCCATGCATTCTTCTATCATGTCGTGAAAAATTGCCATCATGCACCTTTGAAAGGTTCCAGGGGCGTTGCAAAGTCCAAATGGCATGCGTTTATAAGCAAAAGTACCATAAGGGCACGTGAATGTGGTTTTCTCTTGATCATCGGGTGCTATTGGAATTTGAAAGTATCCGGAGAAATCGTCAAGAAAACAATAGTAACTATTTCCAGCTAATCTTTCCAACATTTGATCAATGAAAGGTAAGGGAAAGTGATCTTTTCTGGTGGCGTCATTTAATTTTCTATAATCAATACAAACACGCAATCCTGTTACAGTCCTAGTAGGAATAAGCTCATTTTTTCCAGTTGTGATGACAGTCATGCCACCTTTCTTAGGTACACATTGAACTGGGCTTACCCATGGACTATCAGAGATTGGATAAATTAAACCTGCATCTAGCAGTTTAATAATTTCTTTCTTAACAACATCTTGCATATTTGGATTTAGTCTTCGTTGGCGTTGCACATAGGTTTTATAACCTTCTTCCATAAGGATTTTATGTGTGTACGAAGGACTTATGCCTTTAATGTCATGAATCTTCCATGCAATAGCTGGTTTATGAGCTTTTAGCACAGAAATGAGTTGAGATTTTTCATTTTCAGTAAGAGAAGATGATATTATTACAGGTAATTCAGATTCACCATGTAAATAAGCGTATTCCAAATGGTTTGGAAGTGGCTTTAACTCTAATGTCGGTGGTTCTTCTATCGATGATTTGTATCGATATCTGTCTTTCTCTTTTAGCATTTGAATTTCTTCTGTTATTGGTTCATATCCATTAGCCATGAGTGCGGCTAACATTTCAGCTTCATCAATTGATTCAGTTCCTTCTCCTAAAGAACATTCTCCTATTCCTTGTAATTTTGGAAATTCTTCTAACAATTCTGCATGTGAATCTATAGTTTGAATATAATAACATGTATCATCTGCAGATTGCGGTTGTTGCATGGCTCTATCAACAGAAAAGGTAACACTCTCGTCCTCTATACTTAGGGTCAGTTTCTTACCGAACACGTCTATTATTGCTTTAGCCGTGTTTAAGAATGGTCTTCCTAATATAAGAGGAACTCGAGAATCTTCTTCCATGTCCAGAATAACAAAATCTACTGGAAATACTAAAGTACCAACTTTAACTAGCATGTTCTCCATTATCCCTCTAGGATATTTTACTGATCGATCGGCTAGTTGTATACTTATTCGTGTTGGTTTCAATTCTCCAAGGTCTAGTTTAGCGTATAGTGAATACGGCATTAGATTTATACTAGCACCTAAGTCTGCCAATGCTTCTATTGAACTAAGACTACCCAGAAAATATAGAATTGTGAAACTTCCTGGATCTGATATTGTTTCTGGTATCTTATTCAACAACACTGCAGAACAATTAGCATTCATAGTAACAGCCGAAAGTTCTTCCATTTTCTTTCTATTTGTGATTAGATCTTTCAAGAATTTAGCATATCTAGGCATTCCTGAGATCACATCAATGAAAGGAAGATTTACATTTATCTGTTTAAACATATCCAAGAATTTGGATTGCTCGGCTTCAAGTCTTTCTTTTCTCATTTTACTAGGGTAAGGAAGTGGTGGTTGGAATGGTTTAACATAAGGTTTAGCTTTAACTGTGTTATCTTCATTAACCTTTTCAACTACCAGTTGTGTTTCTTTATCTTGCTCAGGTTGTGGTTCTTGTGGAGTAGGAATAGAGTCATCAGAAATTACAGGTATTTCAGGTGGTTTAAGTGTAATAGAACTTCTTGTGGTAATGGCTTTAGCTGTTTCATTCCGGGGGTTAGTATTTGTATCACTAGGTAAACTTCTCGGTTTTCTTTCACCTATCAACCTTGCTAGGTTACTTACTTCTTGTTCCAGATTTTGAATAGAAGCTTGTTGATTTCTAAATGCTTGAGCATTTTGTTCATTCGTTTGTTTCTGAGATGTGAAAAACCACGTTTGAGATTCAACTAGCTTCGACATCATATCTTCAAAATTTGGCTTTTTATCATCGGTTTGTGGTAGTTTATTTTGAAAAATAGGTCTTTGCTGATTTTAAGTATTATTGGATACTTGCTGATTGCTAGGACCTTATTGGTTGTTGTATGGAACATTTCGGTTATAATTCTGGTTTTGATTGTAGATAGATCTTGGCGGTTGATAATTATTCTGATAATTATTTCCAGGCCTTTGGTTCATGTATGAAACATTCTCTCTTTGTTCCATTGTTTGTTCAATACTGAGACAATCTTTTGTCAAATGTGGTCCTCCACACTGCTCACAACTAATTCGTATTGAGTGAATATCTTTAGTCATCTTTTCCATTCGTCTCTCGACAGCATCTATCTTTGCAGAAATGGAATCAAAGTCATGGCTAGAATCGGCTCTAGCCGCTTTAGATGATCTAACGATATCTTTTTCTTGATGCCACTCATATGAGTGGGAAGCAGTGTTATCAATAATTTTGTAAGCTTCAGTTGCGGTTTTCTTCATAATGGAACCACCAGCTGCTATATCGATGTCTTTTCTTGTAGTGATGTCGCATCCTTGGTAGAATATTTGTACTATTTGATAAGTATCTAAACCATATTGCAGACATCCTCTTAATAACTTTCCAAATCTTGTCCATGCCTCATATAGAGTTTCATTTGGCTTTTGTGTGAACGTAACAATTTCTCCTTGAAGTCTCACAGCTTTAGATGCCGGAAAGAATTGTTTAAGAAATTTTTCAACTAAAACGTCCCATGTATCAATCGCCCCTTCAGGTAATGATTCTAACCAATCTTTGGCTTCTCCCTTTAAAGTCCAAAGAAATAACATGAGATATATCTGTACATCCTCCACTTCTCTTATTTTAAATAGAGTGCAGATCCTATTAAAGGTACGAAGATGTTCGTTTGGATCTTCCTACGGCGCACCACTAAATTGGCATTGATTAGTTACCATGTGTAGGATTTGTCCTTTGATTTTATAATCTGGCGCATTAATGTCTGGTTGAGTAATTGCGTGACCTTGGCCAGTGCGTTTAGCTCTCATTCGGTCTTCCATACTTAGAGGTTTCAGATTCTCCATGATTGAATTTTTTAAATCTGAATCACTAGAGGATTCTGATTTAATAGTTTGTTCCTCGACAATCTCTGTTTGAATGATTGGTGGTTCTGGAGGAAAGATTAATGGTTCAGGATCTCTGAATTGTCCCTGAATATCCTCCGGATTCTCAGATGTGAGGTCGGGTTCAAAAAATGGATTATCGAAAATTTGAATTGGAGTACTTGGTCGACTAGATGACGATTCTAAAGAAAAATCAACGGCGACAATATTGGCTAGATGTCTTGATCGAGTTACAGGTGGAGAACGTATAAAAGGTGGTGAACGTTTTGCTCGGTGCATTCACTGAATATCCTATTAGTTATAAAAGATAAAAATTATATAAGTTATCAAATTAATAGACTTTTCTGATTTTGCCCACGTTTTGAATAGCCAATAGATGCAGAAGGTAGCCAGGACCCTTTAAATCAGAAGCCCACAACTCGCCACTAACAAATCCAACTATTACTACGAACCAGAAAATTTTGGATGTCTATCAATTTAACCGCTTAAAATAATTTTTCGTTGAAATTTAAAGAAATTTTAGAGAAGAAATAGAAAATTCTATGTCCTAAAAATTAGAGCGTCGAGAAATAAGAAAGAAAAAAAAGCGCGTCGGAAAACGTCTAAAAATAAAAGGTCGAAAAATAATAAAAAGAACGTAGCGCGTCGAAACTTAAAAGTCTAAAAACTAAAAATTAAAAGTTACGTCTAAAGGTATTAAAACTTAAAGGAATTCTAAATCCAAAACGGCAATAACTTAAAAAGAACTAAAATCTTAAAACGGCATCAGAAAATTCTAAAGCATCTAAATCTTAGTCTAAAAAAAAAGCACTTAAGGGATTTTACGACAAAGCCTAAAATCTAGAGCTACTATGGCAAAAACTATATTAAAACTAATTACGAGCGAAAAATATACAACTTACGAATTAAACTAATAAAAAGATAAGGAAATATAAAAATAAAACTAAAGTTATAAAAATACAATTTTTTATAAAAATATTATTTTTATATTATTTATTTTAAAAAAGTATTAATTTATAATTAATAAAACTAGTTTAAAACTAAAAATACAAAAAAATAACAAAACTAAAACTGATTAATTAAATAATTAGCCCTAATTAGGGTTTATAACAATAATAATAAAAATATACTCCGTAATTAATGCAGTAGGTCAGAGGTATCAGGTGTGTCAGTAACCCTCATGCGGTCGCATGAGTTTCATTCATCCGGGTCGTGCGATCGCATGACTTCTGGATCCAGCTCTGATCTTGGGATGCTATAGTACCGGGCCTCGTACACTTTTTATATTTATTTTTGTTTTGTTTTTAATATATATAAAATATAGATATAACTTATAAGTTTTTATAACTTTTTACAAAAAAAAAAATAAATAAACTTTTTAATTTAACTAAACTTAAAAATATAGATCTATTTTTCTTTTTCTTGTTTTAGGTATTTTTGTATTTTTGATATTTAAAACGTATATTTTTACAAAAATAGATTACGACTTAATAAAAATCTTTTTTTTATATAAATGTAGCATTTCGCTTCTGGCGTTTAAGCAGTTCCCCGGCAGTAGCGCCAAAAATACTTGATGTGTGTAGAGGTGTATACGAAATAGTTATATTTTTATTAGGAAATATTATTAAATACGATACAATTTTACACAAGTTATGTATTTATTTATAAAGTGGAAATACCTAAACCTTGCTACATCACTTATAGGCAGTGTACCTAATCGTACAGTAGTGTAGTTTTTAGTAAGTCTGGTTCGTTCCACAGGGAGCTAGCCAAGTTTAACGCTATATTTTTAAAACTAAATTTGTAAATATATATATATATATATAAATATAAGTAGTATTATTATTATAAAAGGGGGATTTTACAGTTTAATGACCGGTTTGTCGATTTTAAAACTTTAGTCGCAGTTAAAACCTAATGTAAAATAAAAATAACTTAATTTAAAGCGTAAAGTAAATGACGATAATTAAAGTGCGATAAATTAAAATGCGATAAATAAAATGACAATAAATAAAATTACGATAATTAAAAAGTACGATAAATTAAAAGTGCAATTAAATAAAATGACAGTAAATAAAAGTGCGATGAAATATGAAATAAAGGAATTATGCTTATTTAAACTTCCGTAATCATGATGTTCGACGTGTTGATTTTAGTTTATTACCATGGGTTAATTGTCATTTGTCCTGGATTATTCAATATGTCCATCTGGTTTTTGTCCATAACAGTCCATCAGTCATAAATATAAAGTGCGAGTGTCCTCGTCAAATTATCCTTATATCCGAAGTCAAATATTCCAACTAATTGGGGACTTAAACTATAATTACACCAAGTGTCCTTGTACATAATTCACCCCTGTTTTAATGAGTCTATTGACTATTAATCCATTCCTGTGTCCGGTTAAATGAACGATTATTAGTACTTATAAATATCCCGCCCATCGTGTCCGATCGAGTGTATGTGGTTATTTATAGGTACGTCCAATTGTAAATCTTTATATTAAATTAACGAACTATCATTCAATTAAACAAATATAAAGCCCATTAATAGCTCATAGTCTAATTTCCACAAGTGTCGTTCTTTTGTTCAAACCCCAATTATGGTACAAAGCCCAATTACCTAGTCTTTAATATTTTAGCCCAACATCACGATTACTTCAATTTAAATAAGAATAATAATAACTTAGCTATGAGACATTAATTTAAAAAGGTTGAACATAACTTACAATGATTAATAATAGCGTAGCGTTACACGGACAGAATTTCGACTTACACCCTTACAACATTCGCTAACATACCCTTATTATTATTAAATTAAAATTAAAATTAAAATTATAAATTATATATATATATATATATATATATATATATATATATATATATATATATATATATATATATATATATATATCGTAGAGATAGAGAGGATAGAAAAAGTGTGTTACATTCGACCAAAAACTGCGAAATTTATAGGATGTCACCAACATTTTTGCTCCATGCGATCGCATGGCATTTGTGCCTTCTGGCAATACGATCGCATGGCCTGGGAATTCAGCTCACATTTGCTTGTTTTCTTCTTGCCGACGGTTTTAATATATAATATATATATATATATATATATATATATATATATATATATATATATATATATAATTTTTAAGAATTAATTATATATTATATTATATTCATGTGCATAGTTGACTTGTAATTTTTAGTCCGTTGCGTCGAGCGTTGAGAGTTGACTCTGGTCCCGGTTCCGGATTTTCGAACGTCCTTTCGTACTATTTAATATCTTGTACTTTGCGTTTTGCGGCTCGTACTCTTGTAATTTTTAGCCGTTTCTCATCAATAATTTGAACCACTTTGATTGTACTTTGTACTTTTTAGCTTTTTGGTCGTTTGCGTCTTCAAATCGTCGAATCTGTCTTTTGTCTTCACCTTTTATTATTTAAACGAATATCACTTTTAAATAGAACAGTTGCAACTAAAATTTGTCTTTCTTGAGGGATAATGCTATGAAATATATGTTCGTTTTTAGCATTATCAATATGATATGTCAAAACCTTGTATACGTGTCCCGATATTTAAAGTGCGTAAAATAAATAACAGAAATTAAATAACGATAAATAAAGTGCGTAAAGTAAATAACATAAATTAAATGACGATAAATAAAATTTCAATAATTAAATTGCGATAAATAAACTGCGATAAATAAATGTAATCGGTTAGCTAGGAATAGTTAGCTGGAAACAGTTAGCGTGGATTCTTAACAAAATTTTTCATAGTTGATTTGTTTCTTTCTAACAAATTTTATTTTGTCCCATGTTTTCTTCATTATGCCACTTGTTGAATTCTGATAAATCAAAATCCAATTATGAAATTGAATGAAAATGGTTACTCTGTGGTGAACGGATTCGTATATGTAACAACCATGATTTTTTCGTTACTTTCGTTAGCCTTCCGTTAGTTTATTTAACGATGATTATTTAACTTTTATGTGTTTACGTGTATTAAATGTATACTTGACCTTTGGAGGGTTTCAATAATTAATATGGGTTGATATTAATGCAAATAAATATTTCGGATAATGAAATACGATAAAAACGATACGATTTTGATAATAGCTTTTTGAGCAACGAAACGCTTTGGTTTATTTTAATAATTAATTTAATTAATTATTAACTTTTTAAAATATTTAATTTATTGGGTTTTTAATAAATTAAGCGATTGGTTGCATTTAACGATCGGATTAGCGTTTCGGGCCTTTGGTACGACTAAACGACACTTAAAACGGACCACGAATACGCGCTTTTGCAAAACGAGAGCTCGGGATCCCATCCCATGGGGCTCATCGGCCGAAACCCCCTCCCCACCCCTTTTATGTCTAAAACTTGTAACTTTAGGGACTTATGTGCAATTTAGGATAACTAGGGATGATATAAATAGAAGTAATAAACCTAATTAGGATTAAGAACATAAAAACGCAGCTTTTTCTTCCCTCCTTCTCCCTCCTATCGTCGACATCATCACCACCACCATACCATCAATTTTTGATTTTTAGAGCAAGCCTTGAACACGAAAGTTGCAATTCTCGATCTCCTCTACGCGTGTGTATCGTTAATTTTGTGATCAAAGGTATAATTGCATAAACCC
The DNA here is from genome assembly GCF_046630445.1 of Rutidosis leptorrhynchoides. NCBI lineage: Eukaryota > Viridiplantae > Streptophyta > Magnoliopsida > Asterales > Asteraceae > Rutidosis > Rutidosis leptorrhynchoides. The sequence goes on from NC_092342.1 coordinate 314,965,402, forward strand.
TAATTCTTAAAATCTGAATTTTATTAAAGTTTCATAGATATGTTGTCAATTGCTCAAGTCTATACGCGTAGGTGTTAATTGTAATCGTTATTTTGATTGTTTGATGCGCTAGGGTTTAAAAATGAATTTGTATTTGTTTGATCAGAAAAATTAAGTTTTTCAAATATTAATTATTATTTTATAATCAGATTCCTTGCGAAAAACTATTGAGTTTAGGCTTTGGATTCGCTTGATTTCGTTTCCGTATGATTAAGTTATGTCGATTTGAATTATCGTTGTGTTTTTGTTGCTTGATCAGAAATCTGGTATTGATAGAAAACAAATTGGCATGTGAGACTTATACCACTAGAAAGAAAATTTAAAAACACTCAAGTTAGACTAGGATATCATGTCGTTTGCTTATGTATAGCCCGAGTTATGCTAGAATTAGTGTAAATGAAGTTTTATACAGCACTTGCATGAAAATAACCTTGTATGATAATATGTGTTAACTTCTGTGATTAAAGATTTGCATATTTGAAAAATAGACAAAAAGTAATTCATCTTTCATGTAGATATCATAGGTTAATTGTATCTAGATCTTCGGATAATTGTATGCGAATGTGACTAACGAAATGGGAATCGAATCTGTAAATTGAACACGGTTTTGTACTCTGTGAATCTTGTGAATTGTTTGAGCATGTATGCTTCTGGAAAATGAAACTTAACATGGTATGTGACTTATTGTTAGTTTATTTCAATCTTTAAAAACTTATGCATTGGGCACAATAGAGCCACACTTTATGTGAATTCTGATTTGAGCTGAAAACTGAATGATCAACTTGCACGAATAAACTGTACAAATTGGCTAAACAAAAGTGGCTAGATTCTTGATATGTGTTACTTTGATTTGTCCTTGAACTATGGCCACTGGTCTTGTATCAATTTCATGTTCCTAACTTCGGTTATAGCCAAAATGAAATCAGTGCGCGGTCAGAAACTGACATGGCAAACCCCAAATGTATCCCTTCTGATTCCTAACTTTTAATTGTCGTACGAGCCCCTGGCCGGACTTTTTGGAATCAATTTTAAGTGTAATTATGATCTGGAGTTTGTCATATTTACTTGAATTTTTGTACTATGAGATAATGTGCTAAGTATGCTACGTGTTCATAAATTTTGTGCATGACGATAAACTGAAATTGTGAAAATGATTATTCATGACCTAAAACGTATTGTTTGACATAGGGTTGACATGTTGACCAATATTTGACATGAACCTACTGATGTTGACTTTAGTTGACTACTTTGACCAAGTTTGACTTTCGGTTTGACTTCGGTTGACTTTGTTTGACTTGCATGATATAGTTGACTTTTACTTTGAAACGCGTCGAGTCGAGCAATAAGACAACGTACACTATGAAACCACACTTATATAAGATACATATATTGACTAACCTACATATGTATACTTAGGTTACATTACTCGGGTCTAAACCGTACAAGTCATTTGTCTTTTATTCCGAGCTTATTCAAAGGTGAGTCTACAGTCCCGCTTTTTACATATTTTCAGGGATGAGAATACACGCTGTGATATTTACATTTTCAATTAATTTTATATTGACATGAGTACTACACATATGCATAATGAGTTTGTTCAAAAAGCCTCTAGCTTGAATACTTTTAATACCATCGGTGTAAGCACAATTTAGATGGACGTATCCGTTAGGTTGACAACTTCACACACTATAAAAGCAGTGGTGCATTTATTTTGAACATTAAATACATTTGAACAAGTGTATAACATTTTACTAGGTAAGGTCGGGTGTAGTAGTTTCTATACTCGGGTTAATGCTAGTATTCAGGTGCTCGGTTTATGCAAGCGATAGAATCTCGTGGTCAAGGAACTCAAACTATTTTTCTGATAACTATTTTTTTTTCCAGATACTGTTACATTATTTTAAACCTGTAGATTCACCAACATTATTTGTTGACCTGTTTTTGCGTGTTGTTATTTTCAGGTCCTTAAGAGGTATGTTTCCGCTGTGTTTGCTGCATGACTGGCCGTGGAGTCAGCATTTGATTTTAAAGAACATTATTTACTTTCGCATTTAAAACTTTTATACTGTTTAAATACTAGTGGCTTGTGGTTACGATCACAACAGTGTTTCTATTTGGGATTATTGACTTATGTTTTTGAAAGTTAATATTTTTAAATAAAATTAAATGCGATTGCTTTAGACGTCTCATACAGAGGGCGTAATTGTTAACTGTGGGACCGGAATTAAAACGCCGTCAGATGGTATTTTGGCGGAGTGTTATAGTTGGTATCAGAGCTAACGGTTCGTAGGGAAACTAGGACTTGCATTAGTGTGTCTGATTTGGTCATTAGGACACCTTGATGAGTCTAGACTACGATCGAGACTTACTCATTACATGAGTACTTTGTGACTAACGTTATTTACTTGACTAATCTATTTTGTTTGTGATCTTGTACTATGAGTTAGATGTCACAGGATTCAGGAAGCAGTGACAGCGACTCCAGTGTGGATGAGGTGAATGCTCCAGCCCCAGCACCAGCACCTGCTCCGCATCGGATACCTAACCATCCCGTGAACCTTTATGCATTGGATTTGGTTCATACTAACCGTAACAGGGATATTATGGATCGTGTTAATGCCTTGAGCGATATTGCTAGGACATATCCGCACCCCGATGATCTAGAGAGGATGGAGGAAAGAGTCACAGGTATAAATACTTATACGTACGAGGCTGAAGCAAGGTTCGTTGAGATGGCGAGATTAATAGCAGCCTTAATTGTAGTGACCCGAACTTTTCCATGTTTATATATATTAATTGAGATTGGTATTTACATGATTAAATGTTTCCAACATATTAAGCAATCAAACTTGTTAAGACTTGATTAATTGAAATATGTTTCATATAGACAATTGACCACCCAAGTTGACCGGTAATTCACGAACGTTAAAACTTGTAAAAACTATATGATGACATATATATGGATATATATATAGTTAACATGATACTATGATAATTAAACATATCATTAAGTATATTAACAATGAACTACATATGTAAAAACAAGACTAATAACTTAATGATTTTTAAACGAGACATATATGTAACGATTATCGTTGTAAAGACATTTAATGTATATATATCATATTAAGAGATATTGATACATGATAATATCATGATAATATAATAATTTAAAATCTCATTTGATATTATAAACATTGGGTTAACAACATTTAACAAGATCGTTAACCAAAAGGTTTCAAAACAACACTTACATGTAACGACTAACGATGACTTAACGACTCAGTTAAAATGTATATACATGTAGTGTTTTAATATGTATTTATACACTTTTGAAATACTTCAATACACTTATCAAAATACTTCTACTTAACAAAAATGCTTACAATTACATCCTCGTTCAGTTTCATCAACAATTCTACTCGTATGCACCCGTATTCGTACTCGTACAATACACGGCTTTTAGATGTATGTACTATTGGTATATACACTCCAATGATCAGCTCTTAGAAGCCCATGTGAGTCACCTAACACATGTAGGAACCATCATATGGCAACTAGCATGAAATATCTCATAAAATTACAAAAATATGAGTAACCATTCATGACTTATTTACATGAAAACAAAATTACATATCCTTTATATCTAATCCATACACTAACGACCAAAAACACCTACAAACACTTTCATTCTTCAATTTTCTTCATCTAATTGATCTCTCTCAAGTTCTATCTTCAAGTTCTAAGTGTTCTTCATAAATTCTACAAGTTCTAGTTACATAAAATCAAGAATACTTTCAAGTTTGCTAGCTCACTTCCAATCTTGTAAGGTGATCATCCAACCTCAAGAAATCTTTGTTTCTTACAGTAGGTTATCATTCTAATACAAGGTAATAATCATATTCAAACTTTGGTTCAATTTCTATAACTATAACAATCTTATTTCAAGTGATGATCTAACTTGAACTTGTTTTCGTGTCATGATTCTGCTTCAAGAACTTCGAGCCATCCAAGGATCTGTTGAAGCTAGATCTATTTTTCTCTTTTCTAGTAGGTTTATCCAAGGAACTTAAGGTAGTAATGATGTTCATAACATCATTCGATTCATACATATAAAGCTATCTTATTCGAAGGTTTAAACTTGTAATCACTATAACATAGTTTAGTTAATTCTAAACTTGTTCACAAATAAAAGTTAATCCTTCTAACTTGACTTTTAAAATCAACTAAACACATGTTCTATATCTATATGATATGCTAACTTAATGATTTAAAACCTGGAAACACGAAAAACACCGTAAAACCGGATTTACGCCGTCGTAGTAACACCGCGGGCTGTTTTGGGTTAGTTAATTAAAAACAATGATAAACTTTGATTTAAAAGTTGTTATTCTGAGAAAATGATTTTTATTATGAACATGAAACTATATCCAAAAATTATGGTTAAACTCAAAGTGAAAGTATGTTTTCTAAAATGGTCATCTAGACGTCGTTCTTTCGACTGAAATGACTACCTTTACAAAAATGACTTGTAACTTATTTTTCCGACTAGAAACCTATACTTTTTCTGTTTAGATTCATAAAATAGAGTTCAATTTGAAACCATAGCAATTTGATTCACTCAAAACGGATTTAAAATGAAGAAGTTATGGGTAAAACAAGATTGGATAATTTTTTTCATTTTAGCTACGTGAAAATTGGTAACAAATCTATTCCAACCATAACTTAATCAACTTGTATTGTATATTATGTAATCTTGAGATACCATAGACACGTATACAATGTTTCGACCTATCATGTCGACACATCTATATATATTTCGGAACAACCATAGACACTCTATATGTGAATGTTGGAGTTAGCTATACAGGGTTGAGGTTGATTCCAAAATATATATAGTTTGAGTTGTGATCAATACTGAGATACGTATACACTGGGTCATGGATTGATTCAAGATAATATTTATCGATTTATTTCTGTACATCTAACTGTGGACAACTAGTTGTAGGTTACTAACGAGGACAGCTGACTTAATAAACTTAAAACATCAAAATATATTAAAAGTATTGTAAATATATTTTGAACATACTTTGATATATATGTATATATTGTTATAGGTTCGTGAATCAACCAGTGGCCAAGTCTTACTTCCCGATGAAGTAAAAATCTGTGAAAGTGAGTTATAGTCCCACTTTCAAAATCTAATATTTTTGGGATGAGAATACATGCAGGTTTTATAAATGATTTACAAAATAGACACAAGTACGTGAAACTACATTCTATGGTTGAATTATCGAAATCATTAAGTCTGGTAATCTAAGAATTAGGGAACAGACACCCTAATTGACGCGAATCCTAAAGATATATCTATTGGGCCTAACAAACCCCATCCAAAGTACCGGATGCTTTAGTACTTCGAAATTTATATCATATCCGAAGGGTGTCTCGGAAAGATGGGGATATTCTTATATATGCATCTTGTTAATGTCGGTTACCAGGTGTTCACCATATGAATGATTTTTATCTCTATGTATGGGATGTGCATTGAAATATGAAATCTTGTGGTCTACTATTATGATTTGATATATATAGGTTAAACCTATAACTCACCAACATTTTTGTTGACGTTTTAAGCATGTTTATTCTCATGTGATTATTAAGAGCTTCCGCTGTCACATACTTAAATAAGGACGAGATTTGGAGTCCATGCTTGTATGATATTGTGTAAAAACTGCGTTCAAGAAACTTATTTTGTTGTAACATATTTGTATTGTAAACCATTATGTAATGGTCGTGTGTAAACAGGATATTTTAGATTATCATTATTTGATAATCTACATAAAGCTTTTTAAACATTTATTGATGAAATAAAGGTTATGGTTTGTTTTAAAATGAATGCACTCTTTGAAAAACGTCTCATATAGAGGTCAAAACCTCGCAACGAAATCAATTAATATGGAACGTTTTTAATCAATAAGAACGGGACATTTCATTAACTGCCAGGGTTGCTGCGTTAGAGGCAGAACGTTAAAGGTCGAGGAATGATAGACCTGCCTTTCGTACCCGACAGAAGAGGAAGTGAAGGGTTGACCATGAGCTTCTTTTCCTTTTTCATCCTCCATACCTTCTTTAATTGATTATATAAGACTTATTGGGTGTTATAAACCGGGCTATTAGCACATTATGTTTATTATTTGGTTTACTACTTTGGAATTTGGTTTATCACTTCAGGATTTTATTCATATTAATGGTGGATTATGCTATTGGTAACTATTATCTTTTATTGCATGCGGTAATATTCTGTATTTAGTAACTTGTATGATCATAATACTTATGTTATGTTATACTACTGCTATTGCCATTTATGTTACTACTTAGTGTTACTACTATCACTACATAACACTAGTACCACTACTACTACCACTAGTGTTACTACTAACACTACTAACACTACTATCACTACTTACACTACTTCTCACTACTAGCGAATCTTTTCGTACTATTATTTACTAGTCTTCAACAGTCGTTGCTAGTATATTTTTAATAACTCTGTTTTTCATTGATCTTACCTCGATGTATCGTTTGTGTAGAAGGAGGCCATGTTTACTACTGAAATGCTCGAGGCTCAAGTGGAAGAACTCGTTAACCAGCGTGTGACAGAAGCTCTATTAGCTGCAGGTTTTGATTGTACGATTGAAAAATACTGTCCCAAACGAGAGCGGATAAGGTGGGAAAATGAACTTCTGAACCTAAGGGTCATTGGAAACGACATTGCTGGTTACACTAACCGATTCCGGGAGCTATCGTTGTTTTGCCCACATTTGGTCTCATCAGTGGAAAGAGCAATTGAGAGGTACATGTCGAGACTGCCGATGGAAGTGTTTGGTTTTGTCCTTTACCATCAACCAAAGACAATACTCGGAGTCATCAACATGGCAATAAACAGGATGAAGTAAGTTAGCCGAACGGAAGGAAAAGAGGTGCCTGTTACAGGAAATGAAGTTAATGGAAAAAGAAAACGAAGTGAGAACATTGTTGGGAGTCTCGCACAGAACCGAGGTGAGAAGCAAGAGATGCCCCGTAACTTTGAGAAGGGATCTTCGTCCAACACGAATTACAAGGGAAAATTACCATTGTGTGGAAGATGCGGAAAGCACCATCATGGGGAATGCAAAGCGCTGGTTTGCACCAAGTGTAAGAAGTTTGGTCATTTGTCAAAAGATTGCAAGGTTAATCTCAACGGCAACACCAACAACAATAGCACTGCAAGCAACGCGAACAATACTAATAGTGGTAAGAACTGTTATGGTTGTGGACAGCCGGGTCATTTCAAGAAAGACTGTCCTAAGAACAACAATGGGAATGCTCGAGGAAGGGCGTTCAACATCAATTCTGCGGAAGCTCGTGATGATCCAAAGCTAGTCACGGGTACGTTTTCACTTGATGATCAACTTGTTTATGTTTTGTTTGATACTGGCGCCGATAGAAGTTTTATATCTAAGGATATTTGTCACAATGTTAAGAAACCTGTTTCTCCCCTAGATAACATGTATTCCATAGAACTAGGGAATGGTAACTTGATGAGAGCTGATAAGATTTATCGTGATTGTACTTTGACGTTAGAAAGTAAGCCCTTTAGCATCAATGTGATACCTATTAAACTGAGAAGTTTTGACCTTGTGGTTGGAATGGACTGGTTAGCTGGTAACAAAGCCGAGGTGGTCTGTGACCTAAAGGCTATTCGTATCCCTATTGCTGACGGTGAACCTATGATGATTTATGTTGAAAAGAATGGCTCATAATTACATCTCATTAACTGCTTGAAAGTCCAGAAGTATGTGAGAAAGGGATGTATCGCGTTCTTGGCTCATGTAAGCCAAATTGTACCAGAAGAAAGGAGACCCGAAGACGTTCCTATAGTTAAGGAATTTCTTGAAGTTTTTCTGGAGGAATTACCTGGTCTCCCACCGCATCGAGAAATTGAGTTTCAGATAGACTTAGAGCCAGGAGCGGCACCGGTGGCTCGCGCACCGTACAGACTTGCACCCCCAGAACTTCAAGAGTTGTCTAGTCAATTGCAAGAGTTGTTAGACAAGGGATTTATTCGACTGAGTTCTTCGCCTTGGGGAGCTCCAGTCCTGTTTGTTAAGAAGAAGGATGGGTCGATGAGATTGTGTATCGACTACAGAGAATTGAACAAGCTAACAATCAAGAATCGGTATCCGCTACCGAGGATTGATGATTTATTTGATCAGTTGCAGGGATCCAGCTGTTATTCGAAGATTGATTTGAGATCCGGGTATCATCAATTGAGGGTCAAAGAAGCTGATGTCCCTAAGACATTGTTTAGAACATGTTATGGACATTATGAGTTTACAGTGATGTCGTTTGGTTTGACGAACGCACCAGCAGTGTTCAAGGACCTCATGAACCGTGTGTGTAAGCCATACCTAGATAAATTCGTCATTGTGTTCATTAATGATATATTGGTGTACTCCAAGAACAGAGAAGAGCACAAATAGCATCTACGCTCGATATTGACTATGCTTAGAGAAGAGCAGTTGTATGCAAAGTTCTGTAAGTGTGACTTTTGGTTACCAGAGGTACAATTTCTTGGCCATGTTGTAGGGGCCAATGGAATACAGGTCGATCCAGCAAAGATTGAGTCGGTTAAGAATTGGGAAACTCCAAAGATGCCAACACAGATTAGGCAATTTTTGGGTCTAGCTAGTTACTACCGGAGATTAATTGAAGGATTCTATAAGATCGCCCGACCATTAACCGCATTGACTCATAAGGGCAAGAAATTTGAGTGGTCAAAACCTCAAGAGACTGCATTTCAGTTGTTGAAGGAGAAGTTAACAACTGCACCAGTATTGTCTCTACCCGAGGGAAGTGAAGATTTTGTTGTTTATTGTGATGTCTCACGTCAAGGAATGGGTTGCGTGCTTATGCAACGAAACAAAGTTATTGCTTATGGATCGCGTCAGTTAAAGATTCAAGAGCAGAACTACACTACGCACGACCTTAAGTTAGGAGCTGTTGTCTTTGCACTCAAAATGTGGAGACACTACCTGTTTGGAACTTAGTTCACTATCTTCACTGACCATAAGAGTTTACAGCACATATTCGATCAGAAACAGCTTAACATGAGATAACGACGTTGGATGGAACTACTTAACGATTATAACTGCGAACTTCAATACCATCCAGGCAAGGCGAATGTTGTGGCAGATGCCTTGAGCAGAAAGGAGCGAGGGAAACCTCTTAGGGTTAAAGCGCTTAACATAGTTGTCCGTACGAATCTCACATCACAAATCCGCAAAGCACAACAAGAAGCCATGAAATAGGAGAATGTTGATGTTGAATTTCTCAAAGGGATGGATAAGAAGTTTGACATCAAGGAGGACGGAACACGGTACTTTGCTAACCGAATTTGGGTACCAAAGTTTGGTGGTGAAATGCCCCGTTCATATTAATTATAAACGTTTCATATTAATTGGTTTCTTTGAGAGGTTTTGATCTCTATATGAGACGTTTTTCAAATCTTGCATTCGTTTTTAAAAATAACCATAACCTTTATTATTGAATAAAGGTCTTAATGACACAATTTAGATTGTCTATCAAAGACAATCTCCTCAAATAAATAAGTTTTTACACAACCCATTACAATATGATCAAATATATTACAACAAATACTCCGAATGCAAGTTTAAACAATATAAACAATTATGCCGACTCCAAATCTTGACCTTGGGTTGGCATACAACAGCGGAAGTGTTTTTAATATTCACCTGAGAATAAACATGCTTAAAACGTCAACAAAAAAATGTTGGTGAGTCATAGGTTTAATTTCTATATAATAATCATAACATTTAATAAGCCACAAGATTTCATTTAATCAAATGCGCAGGATCATTACAACTACAAAAATCATTCATACGATGAGTCGCCTGGTAACCGACCTTAACATAGAGCACTTAAGATATCTGGCATCATACATTCCACTATTTAAATGTATGACAAGAACCCTTTGAAGTACTAAAGCATTTCCACTATTTGAAAATGGGGGTGGTTGGTGCCTGTAGATCTACCTTTAGGATTCGCGTCAATTAGTGTTTTTCACTAATTCTTAGGTTACCAAGCATAATAATAATAAGTACAGATATCCGGTATAACAAAACAGTCGTAGAATGTAGTTTCATGAACTTGTGCTTATTTTGTAAAACATTTATAAATTTGCATGTATTCTCATCCCAAAATAATTTAGATAGTAAAAATGAGACTATAACTCACTTTCACAGATTACTAATTCGTCGAGAATTAGACTTGGCCATGGGTTGATTTATGAACCTATAACAATATATACATATATTAAAATATGATCGAAATATATTCACAATATTTTCTTTATTACGTGTTGATGATTTTAGTTGTCCAGTTAGCAGTCCAATGTTAGTAGTCCATAATTTATCGTACATGAATAACTTAATATATATCTTGAATCAATCCACGACCCAGTGTATACATATCTCAGTATTGATCACAACTCAAACTATATATATATTTTGGAATCAACCTCAACATTTGCATATAAAGTGTCTATGGTTGTTCCGCAATATATATATAGATGGGTCGACATGATAGGTCAAAACATTGTATACGTGTCTATGGTATCTCAAGATTACATAATATACAATATAAGTTGATTAAGTTATGGTTGGAATAGATTTCTTACAAATTTTCACGTAGCTAAAATGAGTAGTTTTTACCAATTTTGTTTTACCCGTCATTTCTTCGTTTCAAATCCGTTTTGAGTGATTTAAGTGGCTACGGTTTCATATTGAACTTAACTTTATGAAACTAAACAAAAAAAGTATAGGTTTATAGTCTAAAATATAAGTTACAAGTCATTTTTGAAAGAGGTATTCATTTCCGTCGAAAGAACGACATCTTGATGACTATTTTGAAAAATATACTTTCACTTTGAGTTTAACCATGATTTTTTGATATAGTTTCATATTCATAAGAAAAATCATTTTCCCAAAAGTATAGCTTTTAAATCAAAGTTTTTCATAGTTTTTAATTATCCAAACCAAAACAGCCCCCGGTTGTACTACAACGGCGTATATCCGATTTTACGGTGTTCTTCTTGTTTACAGGTTTTAAATCATTAAGTTAGCATATCATATAGATATAGAACATGTGTTTAATTGATTTTAAAAGTTAAGTTAGAAGGATTAACTTTGTTTGCAAACAAGTTTAGAATTAACTAAACTATGTTCTAGTGATTACAAGTTTAGCTCTTCGAATAAGATAGTTTTATATGGATGAATCGAATAATATTATGAACATCATTACTACCTCAAGTTTTCTGGATAAACCTACTGGAAATGAGAAAAATAGATCTAGCTTCAAAGGATCCTTGGATGGCTTGAAAGTTCTTGAATTAGAATCATGACACGAAAACAAGTTCAAGTAAGATTTCCACTTAAAATAAGATTGTTATAGTTATAGAAATTGAATCAAAGTTTGAATATGAATATTACCTTGAATAAGAAAGATAACCTACTGTAAATAACAAAGGTTTCTTGATCTTAGATGATGAGTTGGAATGGATTAGAAAGCTTGGAAGTAGTCATGAAGACTTGCTATGATTCTTGAAGTGTTCTTGAAAGATGGTTGTTTTTATGATGATTAAAGCTTGTAATTGAAGCTAAAAGATGGTGAAAATGCTTGGAGATGATCAAGTATGATGTTAGGAGTATTTTGAGAGAGAAATTGGAGTGTAAGTATGAGAAAATGGAGTGAAGAAATGGTGTGCATTCATGAATACGTTTTTTACATTTTCTAAAGAAAAAAAGATACTTAAGTTTGTTTTCTTACTAAATAATTCATGCAAGTTGACAAATGATGGTTCCCACATGATCCTTAATCATTTAAGGCTGCTAAGGTGCATATTTTTATTAGTATATATGAATAGTAAATACATCTAGAAGCTGCGTATTATACGAGTACAATACCATACATGTACGAGTAGAATTTTTGATGAAAATGAACGAGAATGTAATTGTAAGCATTTTTGTTAACTAGAAGTACTTTGATATGTGTCTTGAAGTCTTTCAAAAGTGTATAAATACATCATAATACATTACATGTATATATATTTAACTGAGTCGTTAAGTCATCGTTAGTCGTTACATGTAAGTGTTGTTTCGAAACCTTTAGGTTAACGATCTTGTTAAATATAATTGACCCATTGTTATTACACTTAAATGAGATGTTAAATTGTTATATCTAATATCATATATATATATATATATATATATATATATATATATATATATATATATATATATATATATATATATATATATATATATATATATATATATATATGTGAAACACTATTACAACGATAATCGTTACATATATGTATATTGTTTCGAAGTCTTTAAGTTAGTAGTATCATCTTATATATATAACTCATTGTTATTATACTTAATGAGATACTTAAATATTATTTAATCAAATCATAAATATATATATCCAAATATATATTCCTTTAATTAATTATTACGATATATGACGTTCGTGAATCGTCAGACAGACTGGGTGTCCAAACGTTTGTATAAAATTCATTCCAAACAACCAAGTCTTAATGAGTTTGATTGCTTTGCATGTTGGAAACATTTACTTATGTAAATATTAATCTTATATATATTAGCAGAAAAATTCGGGTCATTACAGGTGGATTGAGAGAACTAGTGTTGGAGGAAGCACACAAGTCGAGATACTCAATTCATCCGGGATCAGATAAGATGTACCAAGATTTGAAGGCATTTTATTGGTGGCCGAACTTGAAAGCTGACATTGCTACTTATGTCGGGAAGTGCTTGACTTGCGCTAAAGTCAAGGTTGAGCATCAGAAGCCATCAGGATTACTAACTCAACCAGAGATTCCCCAGTAGAAGTGGGAAGGAATTTCCATGGACTTCATTACGAAACTGCTGAGAATGGCGGGAGGTCACAATACCATTTGGGTTATCCTGGATCATCTCACTAAGTCCGCACACTTCTTACCGATAAGGGAAACTGATAAAATGGAGAAGTTGGCTCAAATCTATATTAAGGAAGTCGTCTCTAGGCATGGAGTGCCTATATCCATTATATCCGACCACGATAGCAGATTTACTTCCAGGTTTTGGCAATCATTACAGAAAGCAATGGGGACCCGTTTAGATATGAGTACAGCATATCACCCCCAGACGGATGGCCAGAGCGAACGAACTATTCAGACTTTTGAGGACATGTTGAGAGCGTGTGTCATTGATTTCGAAAACGGATGGGATAAGTATTTACCACTAGCTGAGTTCTCATACAATAACAGCTACCATGCAAGTATTAAAGTTGCACCTTTCGAGGCATTGTATGGAAAGAAGTGTAGATCTCCCGTTTGTTGGAGCGAGTTGGGAGATAGTCAGTTGACAGGTCCTGAGATTATTCAGGAGACAACTGAGAAAGTTCTACAGATTCAGGAACGATTGAGAATGGCTCGAAGTCTTCAAAAGAGTTACGTCAATGTTAGACGGAAGGACATAGAGTTCCAAGTTGGTGACAAGGTTATGCTTAAGGTATCACCTTGGAAGGGTGTTGTACGATTTGGGAAATGAGGTAAACTGAGTCCTAGATATGTTGGACCGTTTGAGATAATTGAAAGAGTTGGACCAGTAGCTTACAGATTGGAACTACCACAAGCACTCAGCAGTATTCATGACGTTTTCCATGTATCCAATCTAAAGAAGTGCCTAGCCGATGATAATTTGATTATTCCTTTAGAGGAACTACGTATCGACGACAAACTTCATTTCATTGAGGAACCTGTTGAAATCTTGGGCCGTGAGGTCAAGCAGTTGAAGCAAAGTAGAATTCCTATCGTTAAAGTTCGGTGGAACGCGAGAAGAGGACCATAGTTCACGTGGGAGCGTGAAGACCAGATGAGGCTGAAGTATCCGCAATTGTTTCCCGAGGAAACCACTTCAGTGGACGATCACTAAAATTTCGGGACAAAATTTTCAATAACAGGTGGGTAATGTAACAACCCTGATTTTTCCGTTACTTTCGTTAACCTTCCGTTAGTTTATTTAACGGCGATTATTTAACTTTTATGTGTTTACGTGTATTAAATGCGTACTTGACCTTTGGAGGGTTTCAATAATTAATATGGGTTGATATTAATTCAAATAAATATTTCGGATAATGAAACACGATAAAAACGATACGATTTTGATAATAGCTTTTTGAGCAACGAAACGCTCGGGTTTATTTTAATAATTAATTTAATTAATTATTAACTTTTTAAAATATTTAATTTATTGGGTTTTTAATAAATTAAGCGATTGGTTGCGTTTAACGATCGGATTAGCATTCCGGGCCTTCGGTACGACTAAACGACACTTAAAACGGACCACGAATACGCGCTTTTGCAAAACGAGAGCCCGGGAACCCATCCCATGGGGCCCATCGGCCGAAACCCCCTCCCCACCCCTTTTATGTCTAAAACTTGTAACTTTAGGGACTTATGTGCAATTTAGGATAACTAGGGATGATATAAATAGAAGTAATAAACCTAATTAGGATTAAGAACATAAAAACGCAGCTTTTTCTTCCCTCCTTCTCCCTCCCATCGTCGACACCATCACCACCACCATACCATCAATTTTTGATTTTTAGAGCAAGCCTTGAACACGAAAGTTGCAATTCTCGATCTCCTCTACGCGTGTGTATCGTTAATTTTGTGGTCAAAGGTATAATTGCATAAACCCTAATTCTTAAAATCTAAATTTTATTAAAGTTTCATAGTTATGTTTTCAATTGCTCAAGTCTATACGTTTACGTGTTAATTGTAATCGTTATTTTGATTGTTTGATGCGCTAGGGTTTAAAAACGAATTTGTATTTGTTTGATCAGAAAAATTAAGTTTTTCAAATATTAATTATTATATTTTAATCAGATTCCTTGCGAAAAACTATTGAGTTTAGGCTTTGGATTCGCTTGATTTCGTTTCCGTATGATTAAGTTATGTCGATTTGAATTATCGTTGTGTTTTTGTTGCTTGATCAGAAATCTGGTATTGATAGAAAACAAATTGGCATGTGAGACTTATACCACTGGAAATATAATTTAAAAACACTCAATTTAGACTAGGATATCATATCGTTTACTTATGTATAGCCCGAGTTATGCTAGAATTAGTGTAAATGAAGTTTTATACAGCACTTGCATGAAAATAACTTTGTATGATAATATGTGTTAACTTCTGTGATTAAAGCTTTGCATATTTGAAAAGTAGACAAAAATTAATTCATCTTTCATGTAGATATCATAGGTTAATTGTATCTAGATCTTCGGATAATTGTATGCGAATGTGACTAACGAAATGGGAATCGAATCTGTAAATTGAACACAGTTTTGTACTCTGTGAATCTTGTGAATTGTTTGAGCATGTATTCTTCTGGAAAATGAAACTTAACATGGTATGTGACTTATTGTTTTTTTATGTCAATCTTTGAAACCTTATGCATTGGGCACAATAGAGCCATACTTTATGTGAATTCTGATTTGAGCTGAAAACTGAATGATCAACTTGTACGAATAAACTGTATAAATTGGCTAAACAAAAGTGGCTAGATTTTTTATATGTGTTACTTTGATTTCTCCTTAAACTATGGCCACTGGTCTTGTATCAATTGCATGTTCCTAACTTCGTTTATAGCCAAAATGAAATCAGTGCGCGGTCAGAAACTGACTTGGCAAACCCCAAATGTATCCCTTCTGATTCCTGACTTTTAATTATCGTACGAGCCCCTGGCTGGACTTTTTGGAATCAATTTTAAGTGTAATTATGATCTGGAGTTTGTCATATTTACTTGAATTTTTGTACTATGAGATAATGTGCTAAGTATGCTACGTGTTCATAAATTTTGTGCATGACGATAAACTGAAATTGTGAAAATGATTATTCATGACCTAAAACGTATTGTTTGACTTAGGGTTGACATGTTGACCAATATTTGACATGTTGACCAATATTTGACATGAACCTACTGATGTTGACTTTAGTTGACTACTTTGACCAAGTTTGACTTTCGGTTTGACTTCGGTTGACTTTGTTTGACTTGCATGATATAGTTGACTTTTACTTTGAAACGCGTCGAGTCGAGCAATAAGACAACGTACACTATGAAACCACACTTATATAAGATACATATATTGACCAACCTACATACATATACTTAGGTTACATTACTCGGGTCTAAACCGTACAAGTCATTTGTCTTTCATTCCGAGCTTATTCAAAGGTGACTCTACAGTCCCGCTTTTTACATGTTTTCAGGGATGAGAATACATACTGTTATATTTACATTTTCAATTACTTTTATATTGATATGAGTACTACACATATGCATAATGAGTTTGTTCAAAAAGCCTCTAGCTTGAATACTTATAATACCATCGGTGTAAGCACAATTTAGATGGACGGATCCGTTAGGTTGACAACCTCACCCACTATAAAAGCAGTGGTGCATTTATTTTGAACATTAAATACATTTGAACAAGTCTATAACATTTTACGAGGTAAGGTCGGGTGTAGTAGTTTCTATACTCGAGTTAATGCTAGTATTCAGGTGCTCGGTTTATGCAAGCGATAGAATCTCGTGGTCAAGGAACTCAAACTATTTTTCTGATAACTATTTTTTTTCAGATACTGTTACATTATTTTAAACCTGTAGATTCACCAACATTATTTGTTGACCTGTTTTTGTGTATTGTTATTCTCAAGTCCTTAAGAGGTATGCTTCCGCTGTGTTTGCTGCATGACTGGCCGTGGAGTCAGCATTTGATTTTAAAGAACATTATTTACTTTCGCATTTAAAACTTTTATACTGTTTAAATACTGTTGGCTTGTGGTTACGATCACAACAGTGTTTCTATTTGGGATTACTGACTTATGTTTTTGAAAGTTAATATTTTTAAATAAAATTAAATGCGATTACTTTAAACGTCTCATATAGAGGGCGTAACTGTTAACTGTGGGACCGAAATTAACACGCCGTCAGATGGTATTTTGGCGGGGTGTTATAGTATAGCTGTGGATGTAAGTAGGATAGTAAATGACTGTTGAATCCAATTGGAAGAATGTACAGTGTAACTTATTAATGTAAAATCTAAATATTCCTCGGGTATTACCTACCCGTTAAAATATTTTCACCATTAACAGTTTGTACAAAAGAGTTTTTAATTACAATCTTTATGAAAACATATATACATATATATTTTCTTCAGATGTAATCATGGATTTAATGAGTTAATATGATATTAAGCTCATTTGATTTACTGTTAGATCTAGAATACATAATCTCTAAAACATTAAAGATTACCTAATTATCATGAAGAATGAAGATAATTGATGTAGAACGATACGTAGAACGATGGTTATACTCGAGAAACATAATGAGATGGTGAGGCATAGATTGTTAATGGTACTGGTGCAGTTTATTGATGGTACTGTTGGTGCCGTTGATGTTGCTGAAGCTGGTAAGTTTTGCACCATATTCTCCAAATTGATTACTCGAGCGCGAAGTTCGTTGACTTCTTCTGTTATTCCGGGATGATTGTCGGTCGGAACGAGTGGATGAATAAGGTTTAGAATTATGGATAGAATATAATCGTGTCAAGATACTCTGGAAATGAGAGAGAAAATGGTGTTTCAAACAGGTTCGTCGGTAAGTGCTTCAGGTTCTTCACCAAGAGGGAAATTTGGTTGGTGAAAAGGAATTGCCTTCTTCTCATTTCCATTGATTAAGTCGACTACGGACTCATTAGATGAATTGGGGATGGATGATTGGTTGATTCATTCTGGTGACACTGCTTTCGGAGCTTAGGTGAAACTCCATATCGGAATAGCTGTCGGAATAACTATCAGAATAGCTATCAAAATCTGAGGGACTCGAACTGGTTGAGGGATTCATCTCGTATGATCAGATGAAGGATTTTCGATAAGAAATAGATTATAGGATGTAGATTAGTACCCTGCAATACAAAATTTACATATGCATATATATTACTAAAATCTCATAAGTTACGGAGGAATCTACGGAAGCTGTCAGGCAAAGTTTATAGTAACATACACTAAGATATGAATTAACAGATACGTTAAGATATGAATTTTTGTCTATGCACTATTCATGCAGTCAATGCAGTAAAACGTGTCTAGACTAAGAATGATAAGCAGGTAATTTTTTAAGGATGGTAAATAGATGATTTTCGACTAGAAATGATAAGCAAAACTTTTGACATGCAGACACGGTCGAAGTCCAGACCCACTAATGTATCTAAACAACTATCAGCTAGACACACTAATGCAAGACCTGGTTTTCTAAGACCACCGCTCTGATACCACATGTAACGACCCGTCCTAATCCATAAGAATGAATACAATAACATATGATTACATTGCGAGGTACTTGACCTCTATATGATACATTTTACAAACATTGCATTCGTTTTTAAAAGACAAACTTTCATTTCATCAACAGTTGACGGTATGCATACCATTTCATAATATATCCAACTATAATTGACTTAATAATAATCTTGATGAACTCAACGACTAGAATGCAAAGTCCTTTGAAATATGTCATGAATGACTCCAAGTAATAACTCTAAAATGAGCAAATGCACAGCGGAAGATTTCTTTCATACCTGAGAATAAACATACTTTAAAGTGTCAACCAAAAGGTTGGTTAGTTCATTAGTTTAACATAAATAATTATTTCCATCATTTTAATAGACCACAAGATTTTCATTTTCATTTCTCATAAATATACGTCCCATACATAGAGACAAAAATATCATTCATATGGTGAACACCTATTAACCGACATTAACAAGATGCAAATAAGAATATCCCCTATCATTCCGGGAAATCCTTCGGACATGATAAAATAACATCGAAGTACTAAAGCATTCGGTACTTTGGATGGGGTTCGTTAGGCCCAATAGATCTAACTTTAGGATTCGCGTCAGTTAGTAGATCGATTTACTAATTCTTAGGTTATCAAGGAAAAGGGGCATATTCGGCTTCGATCATTCACCCATATAATGTAGTTTCAATTACTTGTGTCTATTTCGTAAAACATTTATAAAAATTGCGCATGTATTCTCAGCCCAAAAATATAAAGGGTAAAAAGGCAAATGAAACTCACAATACGATATTTTGTAGTAAAAATATGCATACGGCGGAACTGAACAATGCAGGGTTGACCTCGGATTCACGAACCTATATCATTCATATATGCATATATTAACACATATAATTGTAACCTAACAAATTTATATTTTATGAGTGATATGATTTATAGGCTTCATTGTTTCTTTTAATAATATTAATATAATAAATTTAAGGCATTTTAATAATTTTATTTATAATTATAATATTTATTCTTCATTAATAATAAGAACTCATTTTAAGGTTTATTTGATAAAAATATACATATATATATACATATATATATATATATATATATATATATATATATATATATATATATATATATATATATATATATATATATATATATATATTAATTAATTAATATAATGTATATATATAGTTTAATTAATATCATTTTAATGATAACGTATAGTATTATGTATAATAATTGTAATGCATTTTTAGATAAAATATATATTTACAATAATAATAATTATAATAACAGTGATAATAATAATAATAATAATAATAATAATAATAATAATAATTTTAATAAAAATGATAATAATTACTATAAAATAATAATTTTACTACAACTGATAATAATGATAATAATATAATTGTAATAATAATAATAATAGTAAAAGTAATAATAATAACTATAATATCCATAATGAAATGTCCCGTTCTTATTGATTAAAAACGTTCCATATTAATTGATTTCATTGCGAGATTTTGACCTCTATATGAGACGTTTTTCAAAGACTGCATTCATTTTAAAACAAACCATAACCTTTATTTCATCAATAAAGGTTTAAAAAGCTTTACGTAGATTATCAAATAATGATAATCTAAAATATCCTATTTACACACGACTATTACATAATGGTTTACAATACAAATATGTTACAACGAAATAAGTTTCTTGAATGCAGTTTTTACACAATATCATACAAACATAGACTCCAAATCTTGTCCTTATTTAAGTATGCGACAGCGGAAGCTCTTAATAATCACCTGAGAATAAACATGCTTAAAACGTCAACAAAAATGTTGGTGAGTTATAGGTTTAACCTATATATATAAAATCGTAACATTAGACCACAAGATTTCATATTTCAATATACATTCCATACATAGAGATAAAAATCATTCATATGGTGAACACCTGGTAACCGACATTAACAAGATGCATATATAAGAATATCCCCATCATTCCAGGACACCCTTCGGATATGATATAAATTTCGAAGTACTAAAGCATCCGGTACTTTGGATGGGGTTTGTTAGGCCCAATAGATCTATCTTTAGGATTCGCGTCAATTAGGGTGTCTGTTCCCTAATTCTTAGATTACTAGACTTAATAAAAAGGGGCATATTCGATTTTGATAATTCAACCATAGAATGTAGTTTCACGTACTTGTGTCTATTTTGTAAATCATTTATAAAACCGGCATGTATTCTCATCCCAAAAATATTAGATTTTAAAAGTGGGACTATAACTCACTTTCACAGATTTTTACTTCGTCGGGAAGTAAGACTTGGCTACTGGTTGATTCACGAACCTATAACAAATATGTACATATATATCAAAGTATGTTCAAAATATATTTACAACACTTTTAATACATTTTGATGTTTTAAGTTTATTAAGTCAGCTGTCCTCGTTAGTAACCTACAACTAGTTGTCCACAGTTAGATGTACAGAAATAAATCGATATATATTATCTTGAATCAATCCACGACCCAGTGTATACACGTCTCAGGCTAGATCACAACTCAAAGTATATATATTTTTGGAATCAACTTCAACCCTGTATAGCTAACTCCAACATTACTGCATATAGAGTGTCTATGGTTGTTCCAAATAATATATATACATGGGTCGATATGATATGTCAAAACATTTGCATACATGTCTATGGTATCCCAAGATTACATAATATATTAGAATACATGTATAATACAATATAAGTTATCAAGGATATGATTTGTATAGAATTGTTAATATTTCCCGTAGCTACAAAAATAAAAAATATCCAATCTTGTTTTACCCATAACTTCTTCATTTTAAATTCGTTTTGAGTGAATCAAATTGCTATGGTTTCATATTAAACTATATTTTATGAATCTAAAAAGAAAAAATATAGGTTTATTGTTGGAAATATAACTTACAAGTCGTTTTTGTAAGAGGTAGTCATTTCAGTCGAAAGAACGACGTCTTGATGACCATTTTGAAAAACATACTTTCACTTTAAGTTTAACCATGATTTTTGGATATAGTTTCATGTTCATAAGAAAAATCATTTTCCCAAAAGAACAACTTTTAAATCAAAGTTTATCATAGTTTTTAATTATCAAACCCAAAACAGCCCGCAGTGTTACTACGACGGCGTATGTCCAGTTTTACGGTGTTTTTCGTGTTTCCAGGTTTTAAATCATTAAGTTAGCATATCATATAGATAGAGAACATGTGTTTAGTTGATTTTAAAATTCAAGTTAAAAGGATTAACTTTTGTTTGCGAACAAGTTTAGAATTAACTAAACTATGTTTTATTGATTTCAAGTTTAAACCTTCGAATAAGATAGCTTTATATGTATGAATCGAATGATGTTATGAACATCATTACTACCTCAAGTTTTGTGGATAAACCTAATGGAAAAGAGACAAATGGATCTAGCTTCAAAGGATCTTGGATGGCTTGAAAGTTCTTGAAGTAGAATCATGACACGAAAACAAGTTCAAGTAAGATTTCCACTCGAAATAAGATTGTTATAGTTATAGAAATTGAATCAAAGTTTGAATATGAGTATTTCCTTATATTAGAAAGATATCTTACTATAAATAAGAAAGATTTCTTGTGGTTGGATGATCACTCTACAAGATTGGAAGTAAGCAAGCAAACTTGGAAGTATTCTTGATTTTATGAAACTAGAACTTGTAGAATTTATGAAGAACACTTAGAACTTGAAGATAGAACTTGAGAGAGATCAATTAGATAAAGAAAATTGAATAATGAAAGTGTTTGTAGGTATTTTTGGTCGTTGGTGTATGGATTAGATATAAAGGATATGTAATTTTGTTTTCATGTAAATAAGTCATGAATGATTACTCATATTTTTGTAATTTTATGAGATATTTCATGCTAGTTGCCAAATGATGGTTCCCACATATGTTAGGTGACTCACATGGGCTGCTAAGAGCTGATCATTGGAGTGTATATACCAATAATACATACATCTAAAAGTTGTGTATTGTACAATTACGAATACGGGTGCATACGAGTAGAATTGTTGATGAAACTGAACGAGGATGTAATTGTAAGCATTTTTGTTAAGTAGAAGTATTTTGATAAGTGTCTTGAAGTCTTTCAAAAGTGTATGAATACATATTAAAACACTACATGTATATACATTTTAACTGAGTCGTTAAGTCATCGTTAGTCGTTACATGTAAGTGTTGTTTTGAAACCTTTAGGTTAACGATCTTGTTAAATGTTGTTAACCCAATGTTTATAATATCAAATGAGATTTTAAATTATTATATTATCATGATATTATGATGTACGAATATCTCTTAATATGATATATATACATTAAATGTCGTTACAACGATAATCGTTACATATATGTCTCGTTTCAAAATCATTAAGTTAGTAGTCTTGTTTTTACAAATGAAGTTCATTGTTAATATAATTAATGATATGTTTACTTATCATAATATCATGTTAACTATATATATAACCATATATATGTCATCATATTGTTTTTATAAGTTTTAACGTTCGTGAATCACCGGTCAACTTGGGTGGTCAATTGTCTATATGAAACCTATTTCAATTAATCAAGTCTTAACAAGTTTGATTGCTTAACATGTTGGAAACACTTATTCATGTAAATAACAATTTCATTTAATATATATATAAACATGAAAAAGTTCGGTTCACTACAGTACCTACCCGTTAAATAAATTTCGTCCCGAAATTTTAAGCAGTTGGAGGTGTTGACGTATCTTCTGGAAATAAATACGGGTATTTCTTCTTCATCTGATCTTCTCATTCCCAGGTGAACTCAGGTCCTCTACGAGCATTCCATCGAACCTTAACAATTGGTATCTTGTTTTGCTTAAGTCTTTTAACCTCACGATCTATTATTTCAACGGGTTCTTCGATGAATTGAAGTTTTTCGTTGATTTGGATTTCATCTAACGGAATAGTGAGATCTTCTTTAGCAAAATATTTCTTCAAATTCGAGACGTGGAAAGTGTTATGTACAGCCGCGAGTTGTTGAGGTAACTCAAGTTCGTAGGCTACTGGTCCGACACGATCAATAATCTTGAATGGTCCGATATACCTTGGATTTAATTTCCCTCATTTACCAAATTGAACAACGCCTTTCCAAGGTGCAACTTTAAGCATGACCATCTCTCCAATTTCAAATTCTATATCTTTTCTTTTAATGTCAGCGTAGCTCTTTTATCGACTTTGGGCGGTTTTCAACCGTTGTTGAATTTGGATGATCTTCTCGGTAGTTTCTTGTATTATCTCCGGACTCGTAATCTGTCTATCCCCCACTTCACTCCAACAAATCGGAGACCTGCACTTTCTACAATAAAGTGCTTCAAACGGCGCCATCTCAATGCTTGAATGGTAGCTGTTGTTGTAGGAAAATTCTGCTAACGGTAGAAGTCGATCCCAACTGTTTCCGAAATCAATAACACATGCTCGTAGCATGTCTTCAAGCGTTTGTATCATCCTTTCACTCTGCCCATCAGTTTGTGGATGATAGGCAGTACTCATGTCTAGACGAGTTCCTAATGCTTGCTGTAATGTCTGCCAGAATCTTGAAATAAATCTGCCATCCCTATCAGAGATAATAGAGATTGGTATTTCATGTCTGGAGATGACTTCCTTCAAATACAGTCGTGCTAACTTCTCCATCTTATCATCTTCTCTTATTGGCAGGAAGTGTGCTGATTTGGTGAGATGATCAACTATTACCCAAATAATATCAAAACCACTTGCAGTCCTTGGCAATTTAGTGATGAAATCCATGGTAATGTTTTCCCATTTCCATTTCGGGATTTCGGGTTGTTGAAGTAGACCTGATGGTTTCTGATGCTCAGCTTTGACCTTAGAACATGTCAAACATTCTCCTACGTATTTAGCAACATCGGCTTTCATACCCGGCCACCAAAAATGTTTCTTGAGATCCTTGTACATCTTCCCCGTTCCAGGATGTATTGAGTATCTGGTTTTATGAGCTTCTCTAAGTACCATTTCTCTCATATCTCCAAATTTTGGTACCCAAATCCTTTCATCCCTATACCGGGTTCTGTCTTCCCGAATATGAAGATGCTTCTCCGATCCTTTGGGTATTTCATCCTTTAAATTTCCCTCTTTTAAAACTCCTTGTTGCGCCTCCTTTATTTGAGTAGTAAGGTTATTCTGAATCATTATATTCATAGATTTTACTCGAATGGGTTCTCTGTCCTTCCTGCTCAAGGCGTCTGCTACCACATTTGCCTTCCCCGGGTGGTAACGAATCTCAAAGTCGTAATCATTCAACAATTCAATCCACCTACGCTGCCTCATATTCAGTTGTTTCTGATTAAATATGTGTTGAAGACTTTTGTGGTCGGTATATATAATACTTTTGACCCCATATAAGTAGTGCCTCCAAGTCTTTAATGCAAAAACAACCGCGCCTAATTCCAAATCATGCGTCGTATAATTTTGTTCGTGAATCTTCAATTGTCTAGACGCATAAGCAAACACCTTCGTTCATTGCATTAATACACAACCGAGACCTTGCTTTGATGTATCACAATAAATCACAAAATCATCATTCCCTTCAGGCAATGACAATATAGGTGCCGTAGTTAGCTTTTTCTTCAATAACTGAAACGCTTTCTCTTGTTCATCCTTCCATTCAAATTTCTTCCCTTTATGCATTAATGCAGTCAAGGGTTTTGCTATTCTGGAAAAGTCTTGGATGAACCTTCTGTAGTAACCAGCTAGTCCTAAAAACTGGCGTATGTGTTTCAGAGTTTTCGGGGTTTTCCACTTTTCAACAGTTTCTATCTTTGTCGAATCTACCTTAATACCTTCTTTGTTCACTATGTGACCGAGGAATTGAACTTCTTCCAACCAAAATGCACACTTTGAAAACTTAGCATACAATTCTTCCTTCCTCAATACTTCTAACACCTTTCTCAAATGTTCACCGTGTTCTTGGTCATTCTTTGAGTAAATAAGTATCTCATCAATGAAAACAATGACAAACTTGTCAAGGTATGGTCCACATACTCGGTTCATAAGGTCCATGAACACAGTTGGTGCATTAGTTAAACCAAACGGCATGACCATAAACTCGTAATGACCGTAACGTGTTCTGAAAGCAGTCTTTGGAATATCATCTTCTTTCACCCGCATTTGATGATACCCGGAACGTAAGTCAATCTTTGAATAAATAGACGAGCCTTGTAGTTGATCAAATAAGTCTTCGATTCTCGGTAGTGGGTAGCGGTTCTTGATGGTAAGTTTGTTCAACTCTCAGTAGTCGATACACAACCTGAATGTACCATCTTTCTTCTTGACAAACAAAACAGGAGCTCCCCACGGTGATGTGCTTGGTCGAATGAAACCACGCTCTAAAAGTTCTTGTAATTGGCTTTACAGTTCTTTCATCTCGCTGGGTGCGAGTCTGTAAGGAGCACGAGCTATTGGTGCAGCTCCTGGTACAAGATCTATTTGAAATTTAACGGATCGATGTGGGGGTAATCCCGGTAATTCTTTCGAAAATACATCGGGAAATTCTTTTGCGACGGGAACATCATTGATGCTATTTTCTTCAGTTTGTACTTTCTCGACGTGTGCTAGAACAGCATAGCAACCTTTTCTTATTAGTTTTTGTGCCTTCAAATTACTAATAAGATGTAGCTTCGTATTGCCCTTTTCTCTGTACACCATTAAGGGTTTTCCTTTTTCTCGTATAATGCGAATTGCAGTTTTGTATCAAACGATCTCTGCTTTCACTTCTTTCAACCAGTCCATACCGATTATCACATCAAAACTCCCTAACTCTACTGGTATCAAGTCAATCTTATATGTTTCGCTAACCAATTTAATTTCTCGATTCCGACATATATTATCTGCTGAAATTAATTTACCATTTGCTAATTCGAGTAAAAATTTACTATCCAAAGGCGTCAATGGACAACTTAATTTAGCACAAAAATCTCTACTCATATAGCTTCTATTCACACCCGAATCAAATAAAACGTAAGCAGATTTATTGTCAATAAGAAACGTACCCGTAATAAGCTCCGGGTCTTCCTGTGCCTCTGCCGCATTAATATTGAAAACTCTTTCCGTAGACCTCACACTTAGCCGCGCTATGACCATTTCTTTTACAGTTGTTGCAAAATTTGGTGCAGAACCCAGAGTGATACTTTTCACACCTTTGGCATAGCTGCTTCTGATTGTTGTTGTTGCAGTTGTTATTGTTGTTGGAATGATTGTTATAGTTATTGTTGTTGTTGTTTTGCCGTTTGTTGTAGTTGCGATTGATGTTGCGATTGTTGGGATAGTTGTTGTTGTTTTGGTGACTCTTATCACCGTTTTCCTCCCACTTTCTTTTGACTAGCTTCACGTTGGCCTCTTCGGCCGCCTATTCTTTAATTCTTCCCTCAATCTGGTTCACTAGTTTGTGAGCCATTCTACATGCCTTTTGTATGGAGGCAGGCTCGTGTGAACTTATATCTTCTTGGATTCTCTCCGGTAACCCTTTCATAAACGCGTCGATCTTCTCTTCCCCATCTTCGAACGCTCTCGGACACAATAGGAAAAATTCTGTGAATCATCTTTCGTACGAAGTAATATCGAATCCCTGTGTTCGTAACCCTCTAAGTTCTGACTTGAGCTTATTGACCTCGGTTCTAGGACGGTACTTCTCGTTCATCAAGTGCTTGAATGCTGACCACGGTAGCGCGTAAGCAGCATCTTGTCCCACTTGCTCTAGATAGGTATTCCACCATGTTAACGCAATACCTGTGAAGGTATGCGTAGCGTACTTCACTTTGTCTCCTTCAGCACACTTACTTATGGCAAAGACCGATTCAACTTTCTCAGTCCACCGTTTCAATCCGATTGGTCCTTCGGTCCCATCAAATTCTGAAGGTTTGCAGGTAGTGAATTCCTTGTAGGAGCATCCTACATAATTTCTTGCGCCGTTAGCTGTATTGCTAGATTCAGAGTTATTGTTGGTATGTAGCGCGGCCTGTACTGCGGCTATGTTTAAAGCAAGAAAGGCACGAAATTCCTCTTCGCTCATATTCAAGGTGTGTCGAGTAGTCGGTGCCATTTCCTTCAAAATAGTCAAATGAAACTAGTTAATCATATAGAATATCAAGAGTAGTCAATAGTATTTCGTAGCGTAATATGAACTTATTTATAAAAGCTCTTTCTTCATATTAGCATTTTATACTCTTTAATTCGGGTAGTACCTACCCGTTAAGTTCATACTTAGTAGCTAACATACCATTTCAACTACTACAATTCTATATGAAAAACTAATCACAACAAAACAAAAAAATATATCATATTCAAACCTTTATACAATAACTTGCAAACTTACAATACCGCTATTTTACATATAGCATGAAATATAGCACATAAAACTTTGATACAAAGTAGTTGCGAAGATAATTCTAGTTAATAAATTAGGCGTTCAGCAAAGGCAATAAAGACACGTAATTCATACGTCCAGAAACAAGTCATGCATTCTGGTTTTACTAATACCACTTCCCATCCTTGGTTTTGTGAAACATAACCGTTGTGACCGATAGTAAGACAATGTGTTGTAACGTCGTCAAAAGGATGAAGGTTACGTAATGACCAACAGTCTCATAATAATCTAAAAACCTCTTTTCTTACCCCAATTACCGACTCCGTCAGTTGTGGGAACGTTTTGTTTAATAGTTGTAGCCCGATGTTCTTGTTCTCACTTTGGTGAGAAGCGAACATTACTAACCCGTAAGCATAACATGCTTCTTTATGTTGCATGTTAGCCGCTTTTCTAAATCACGAAGTCCTATATTAGGATATATTGAGTCAAAATAATTTCTTAACCCGTTGCGTAAAATAGCATTTGGGTTCCCCGCAATATATGCGTCAAAGTAAATACATCGTAACTTATGGATTTCCCAATGTGATATCCCCCGTCTTTCGAACGAAAGCCTTTTATAAACCAAGGCATTCTTGGAACGTTCTTCGAATGTCTTACAAACTGATCTCGCCTTAAATAGTTGTGCCGAGGAATTCTGATCGACTCTAGACAAGATTTCATCAATCATGTCTCCGGGTAGGTCTCTTAAAATATTGGGTTGTCTATCCATTTTGTGTTTTTATACTGTAAAATAGACAAGAGTTAGATTCATAAAAAAAATACTTATTAATACAAGCAATTTTTACATATATCATAAAGCATAAGCACACTATATTACATATATTACACCACACGAATACAACTATCTTATTCCGACTCGCTCGTTTCTTCTTCTTCGGTTTTGGTTCGTTTTACCAAGTTTCTAGGGATATATGATGTTCCCCTAATATGAGCCGTCGTTTTCCACATTGGTTTAGAAAAACCTGGTGGTTTAGAGGTTCCCGGGTTATTGTCACAACTTAAGAAATACGGGTGTTGACGATACATATAAAGTTCATCGGGTTTGGAATCAAATTTATCTATTTTTATGCCCTTTCCCTTATTGTTCTCTTTTCCCTTATTAAATTGTGTTGGGATAATTTCTATAACATCATCGGAATCCTTGTCGGGATCCGATTCATCGGAGAATTGGTAATCCTCCCAATACTTTGCTTCCTTGTCGGAAACACCATTGACCATAATTAACTTTGGTCGGTTGGTTGAGGATTTTCTTCTACTTAACCATTTTATTATTTCCCCCACTGGTTCTATTTCTTCTTCCGGTTCCGATTCTTCTTCCGGTTCCGATTCTTCTTCCGGTTCCGACTCTTCTTCCGGTTCCTCTTCGGGAACTTGTGAATCAGTCCACGAATCATTCCAATTTATATTTGACTCTTCATTATTATTAGGTGAGTTAATGGGACTTGTTCTAGAGGTAGACATCTATCACATAATATCAAACACGTTAAGAGATTAATATATCACATAATATTCACATGTTAAAAATATATAGTTTCCAACAAAATTTGTTAAGCAATCATTTTTCAAGTAAACACGGTCGAAGTCCAAACTCACTAATGCATCCTAACAAACTCGATAAGACACACTAATGCAAAATTCTGGTTCTCTAAGACCAACGCTCGGATACCAACTGAAATGTCCCGTTCTTATTGATTAAAAACGTTCCATATTAATTGATTTTGTTGCGAGGTTTTGACCTCTATATGAGACGTTTTTCAAAGACTGCATTCATTTTAAAACAAACCATAACCTTTATTTCATCAATAAAGGTTTAAAAAGCTTTACGTAGATTATCAAATAATGATAATCTAAAATATCCTGTTTACACACGACTATTACATAATGGTTTACAATACAAATATGTTACAACGAAATAAGTTTCTTGAATGCAGTTTTTACACAATATCATACAAGCATGGACTCCAAATCTTGTCCTTATTTAAGTATGTGACAACGGAAGCTCTTAATAATCACCTGAGAATAAACATGCTTAAAACGTCAACAAAAATATTGGTGAGTTATAGGTTTAACCTATATATATCAAATCGTAACAATAGACCACAAGATTTCAAATTTCAATATACATCCCATACATAGAGATAAAAATCATTCATATGGTGAACACCTGGTAACCGACATTAACAAGATGCATATATAAGAATATCCCCATCATTCCGGGACACCCTTCGGATATGATATAAATTTCGAAGTACTAAAGCATCCGGTACTTTAGATGGGGTTTGTTAGGCCCAATAGATCTATAACAAATATGTACATATATATCAAAGTATGTTCAAAATATATTTACAACACTTTTAATACATTTTGATGTTTTAAGTTTATTAAGTCAGTTGTCCTCGTTAGTAACCTACAACTAGTTGTCCACAGTTAGATGTACAGAAATAAATCGATATATATTATCTTGAATCAATCCACGACCCAATGTATACACGTCTCAGGCTAGATCACAACTCAAAGTATATATATTTTTGGAATCAACCTCAACCTTGTATAGCTAACTCCAACATTACTGCATATAGAGTGTCTATGGTTGTTTCAAATAATATATATACATGGGTCGATATGATATGTCAAAACATTTGCATACGTGTCTATGGTATCCCAAGATTACATAATATATTATAATACATGTATAATACAATATAAGTTAGCTAGGATATGATTTGTATAGAATTGTTAATATTTCTCGTAGCTACAAAAATAAAAAATATCCAATCTTGTTTTACCCATAACTTCTTCATTTTAAATCCGTTTTGAGTGAATCAAATTGCTATGGTTTCATATTGAACTCTATTTTATGAATCTAACCAGAAAAAGTATAGGTTTATAGTCGGAAATATAAGTTACAAGTCGTTTTTGTAAGAGGTAGTCATTTCAGTCGAAAGAACGACATCTTGATGACCATTTTGAAAAATATACTTCCACTTTAAGTTTAACCATGATTTTTGGATATAGTTTCATGTTCATAAGAAAAATAATTTTCCCAGAAGAACAACTTTTAAATCAAAGTTTATCATAGTTTTTAATTATCAAACCCAAAACAGCCCGCGGTGTTACTACGACGGCGTATGTCCAGTTTTACGGTGTTTTTCGTGTTTCCAGGTTTTAAATCATTAAGTTAGCATATCATATAGATAGAGAACATGTGTTTAGTTGATTTTAAAAGTCAAGTTAGAAGAATTAACTTTTGTTTGCGAACAAGTTTAGAATTAACTAAACTATGTTCTATTGATTTCAAGTTTAAACCTTCAAATAAGATAGCTTTATATGTATGAATCGAATGATGTTATGAACATCATTACTACCTCAAGTTTTGTGGATAAACCTACTGGAAAAGAGACAAATGGATCTAGCTTCAAAGGATCTTGGATGGCTTGAAAGTTCTTGAAGTTGAATCATGACACGAAAACAAGTTCAAGTAAGATTTCCACTCGAAATAAAATTGTTATAGTTATAGAAATTGAATCAAAGTTTGAATATGAGTATTACCTTATATTAGAAAGATATCTTACTGTAAATAAGAAAGATTTCTTGAGGTTGGATGATCACTCTACAAGATTGGAAGTAAGCTAGCAAACTTGGAAGTATTCTTGATGTTATGAAACTAGAACTTGTAGAATTTATGAAGAACACTTAGAACTTGAAGATAGAACTTGAGAGAGATCAATTAGATGAAGAAAATTGAAGAATGAAAGTGTTTGTAGGTGTTTTTGGTCGTTGGTGTATGGATTAGATATAAAGGATATGTAATTTTGTTTTCATGTAAATAAGTCATGAATGATTACTCATATTTTTGTAATTTTATGAGATATTTCATGCTAGTTGCCAAATGATGGTTCCCACATGTGTTATGTGACTCACATGGGCTGCTAAGAGCTGATCATTGGAGTGTATATACCAATAGTACATACATCTAAAAGCTGTGTATTGTACAAGTACGAATACGGGTGCATACGAGTAGAATTGTTGATGAAACTGAACGAGGATGTAATTGTAAGAATTTTTGTTAAGTAGAAGTATTTTGATAAGTGTCTTGAAGTCTTTCAAAAGTGTATGAATACATATTAAAACACTACATGTATATACATTTTAACTGAGTCGTTAATTCATCGTTAGTCGTTACATGTAAGTGTTGTTTTGAAACCTTTAGGTTAACGATCTTGTTAAATGTTGTTAACCCAATGTTTATAATATCAAATGAGATTTTAAATTATTATATTATCATGATATTATGATGTACGAATATCTCTTAATATGATATATATACATTAAATGTCGTTACAACGATAATCGTTACATATACGTCTCGTTTCAAAATCATTAAGTTAGTAGTCTTGTTTTTACAAATGAAGTTCATTGTTAATATACTTAATGAAATGTTTACTTATCATAATATCATGTTAACTATATATATAACCATATATATGTCATCATATAGTTTTTACAAGTTTTAACGTTCGTGAATCACCGGTCAACTTGGGTGGTCAATTGTCTATATGAAACCTATTTCAATTAATCAAGTCTTAACAAGTTTGATTGCTTAACATGTTGGAAACACTTAATCATGTAAATAACAATTTCATTTTATATATATATATATATATATATATATATATATATATATATATATATATATATATATATATATATATAAACATGGAAAAGTTCTTGTCACTACACATAATACTTAATAATAATAATAATAATAATAATAATAATAATAATAATAATACTAATACTAACAATAATGATATTAATATTAATTGTATGAATGATACTAATAATTATATATATATATTTTTTTAATTTTAGTAATAACCTAATAACAATAATAATTAACAATAATAATAATAATAATAATAATAATAATAATAATAATAATAATAATAATAATAATAATAATAATAATAATAATAATAATAATAATAATAATAAGATAATAGGAATGCTACCTCCATGTAACAATCTTAAAAAAAAAATAAACGCCCATGCTCGGGCTCGAACCCGCAACCTCTTGCTTAACCATTTTCCTTCCAACCACTGAACCATTAGTTTGTTTTTATTTTAAGTCACTCGATTAACTATTTATCATATGAAACTATTTCCTTCACATACATCTTCACCATCATAACTATACCATCTAACATCATCGCTCATCCTATCATCATCTATATCATTTTTTAACAGAATCACGAATTATCTTAGTACCCTCTATCATACATCATCGGGTTTATCATCATCATTACCAATATCATAACCATCATACCTTCATGTCATCATAATCGTTATCAACATCAACTAATCCTTATCATCATTACTTAAACTAACCATCATCATCATTTTTATCCAATCACCTATACATCATCGTGATTTATTCACGATTCTCACAGCTCACGGTCACCCTCATCATCAATATCAATTCCTATCATCATGAACATCAAATTACATTTATCATCGTGCTCACCTCGTACATCACCACTTCGTCTTCTTCATTATCATAATCATCACAGTCATACCCATAATCATATTATCATCATATTCATCGTAAAATCATACTAAACACAAGAGTGATTGTAGACGTAGCAATCAACCATTCAACTAATAGTGACCATAATATCATTATTATAGCCTAACCCACTAATCAAAGTAAGCCCATGACCCAATACTTAAAGATGATTATAACATGTCCCAAGAAGTAATACAAACAGGTTCACGACATTAGCACAACCCGGATCCAATTCTATTACACCAACTCCAAAAATACATTCCAAACTTCCATAACCCCCACAGTGAACGCTCGGAATAATTAAGCAGTTGTAACAATAATAAGAAAGTGAACAGTGTTCAGTGAACAAGAAGATAAACAGTAGAATTTGCAGGTTATTGTTCGGGCTAGGTTCACAAAGGTGACAAGATGGAGCAGCATCAAATACTAGTGACAAAGGTGTTCGATCAGGAAGGAAAAGCAGCAGGTTAAAATAGATTCGGTTTATCTTCATCGTCATCATAATTCATAATCATGATTATCATTTGTCATTGTACACCATCATCATCATAATCGTGATCTATCAACATTCATAACATCAACCTAGTACCACCCTCTTCATCATCATGATCATTATCATTCTCGTTGTTTAATAGGAACAAGAACAAGATGTAATAGTAGCGGCGTAGCAACAAAGTAGCTGCAACAGTGGGGTTCAAAACAAGAATAGATAAGAACGTATAGCAGCAAACAGCGAACGAGGATGATGATGAGAGTGGTGGTTGACGATCAATAAGAGGAGGGAGAGAGAAGAGATAGAGAGGTAGTGGTTTATGGTGGTGACGAGTGTAAACTGTAGCAACAGCAAAAAAACTAGTGGTGGTTGTGGTGATGATTGGTGTACGGGTGTGGTGGTTAAATCGTGCGTTTCAAGAGAGTGATGGTTGTCTTGGTGGAGCTACGGGGTGACGATGGTGGCTTGAATTAGGAACAAAAAACTTGGCGATGGTTTAGGGTGGTTGTACATGGTGATCAAAGTGGTTTATGGTGGCTCACGACAGTGATCAAGGTTCGAAGGTGGTGGCGGAGATTATGGCTTCAGTGGTTGTCTCGGTGGTGGGAGGTTTTGAGATGGTGAGGTGATGAAGATGGGTTTGTATATGTGTATGATATATCTATATCTTCATTTATATAATAATGATTAATAATAATAATAATAATAATCATATAATATTATTAATAATTAAACTCAAAAGTACAATGAGCTGGAAAGAAAAGAAACAGTTAAGCCGCATGAATGATTAGTTTACTATTATATCACGGAGTGCTATATCGTGATCCGTTGCTAAACAGTTAATATATAAAAGTGTTCCTGATAGTGCTCTAAATGAACATATATTTAGTATCAATATCCTTCCAATATGTAAAGCTTTTAGTTGCAATTGTTCTATTTTTATGTAATATTCGTTTAAATAAAAAAGTGCGAAGACAAAGGAAGAAAACGATGATTTAAAGACGCAAATGACCAAAAAGCTCAAATGTACAAGATATAATTCAAGTGGTTCAATTTATTGATGAGAAACTTCCAAAAATGATAAGAGTACAAGCCGCAAAACACAAAGTACAAGATATTAAATAGTACGCAAGGACTTTCGAAAATCCGGAACTAGGACATGAACCAACTTTCAATGCACGACGCAACGGAGCTAAAATGAAAAGTCAACTATGCACATGAATATAATATAATATATAAATAATTCTTAAAATTATATATATATATATATATATATATATATATATATATATATATATATATATATATATATATATATATATATATATATGTATATATATATATATATTATATAATAAAACGTCGGCAAAACTAGAAAAAAAAAGTAGGTGGCCTGATCCAGCTGACCATACGATCGCATGGCCAGGAAGACCATTTTTCATGCGATCGCATGAAGCCAGAAACTTGGCCAGGTCCTATAAATTCATCATTTTTCGACGAGTAAAAGACACCTTTTTCTTTTCCTTTCTATGTAACGTAAATATATATATATTTATAATATAATTTTAAATTTAAGTTAATAATAATAAGGTTATTTTAAGAATGTTTTACGGGTTTTAAAGTCAGAACCCTGTCCGTGTAACGCTACGCGATAAATAATCACTGTAACCTATGTTCTTCCCTTTTAAATTAATGTCTCGTAACTAAGTGATTATTATGCTTATTTGAGCCGAAGTAATTATGATGTTGGACTAAAAATTAAGATTGGGTTATTAGATTTTGTACAATAATTAAGGTTTGCACAAAAGACCGACACTTGTGGACATTGGACTATTGACTATTAATAGATAGGGGGTATTGTCTAATCGAATGACAACTCATTAGAATCTGTCGAAACTATCTTCAAATTAGTTAATCTAATAATTATTAAAATGATTATGTATGTTCTATTTAGTGACGTTTATACGACATCTTTTACGATCATTTATTTAATTATTCGGGTTGGGTAATTGATTATTCATTCTGATCAAGTAGGTAAATTAATATTCATATCTCATTAAAACAGGGGTGGATTACATACAAGGATAATTGGTGTAATTGTTAACAAAGTAATAAAACCTTGGATTACACGCAGTCGATAACCTGGTGCAATCATTAAATAAAGTATTAAAACCTTGTTACAGTTCGAATTCCTAATTAGTTGGAATATTTGACTTCGAGAATAAGGTTAATTTGACGAGCATTTTATAATTATGACCGATGGACTATTATGGACAAAAACCAAATAGGTATCAAATAATCTAGGACAAAGGACAATTAACCCGGGTACCAATTAATCAAAACGTCAAACATCATGATTACGGAAGTTTAAATAAGCATAATACTTTTATTTCATATTTCATCGTACCTTTATTTACTATCATTTTAATTACTGCAATTTACTTTATCGCAATTTAAATTCTGTCATTTATATTATCGTCATTTATCTTTACGCTTAAAATATAAAATAGACAAACCGGTCATTAAACGCTAAAAACCCCCTTTTATAATAATATTACTATATATAATTATATTATTTTATATAAATATAGTTGTAAAAAAAATATAGTGTTAAACTCAGCTAGCTCCCTGTGGATCGAACCGGACTTACTAAAAACTACACTACTCTACGATTAGGTACACTGCCTATAGTGTTGTAGCAAGGTTTAGGTATATCCACTCTATAAATAAATAAATAAAACTTGTGTAAATTGTATCGTATTTTGTAGTAAAATATAACTATTTCGTATACACCTCTGCGCACAACAAGTTTTTGGCGCCGCTGCCGGGGAGCCGAAAGCAAAACGCTATATATATATATATATATATATATATATATATATATATATATATATATATATATATATATATATATTTTAATCTCTTTTTGTAAAAATATAATTTTTTTTAAGTTTTAAATATAAAAAAATATATATATATTTTTAATATAAAAGTTATATTTTTAATATAAAAAAATTTAAGTTTTTAAAATATAAGTTTATTATATTTTCTATAAATATTTTGTAAATTAAAAAAAATATATATA
This sequence comes from Rutidosis leptorrhynchoides, assembly GCF_046630445.1. Lineage (NCBI taxonomy): Eukaryota > Viridiplantae > Streptophyta > Magnoliopsida > Asterales > Asteraceae > Rutidosis > Rutidosis leptorrhynchoides. Next base: position 315,002,549 of record NC_092342.1, read on the forward strand.
TTAAAAATTATTCGGGCCTAGTACTGTAGAAGCCCAACACCAAGCCTAGTATCCGATTCCATGCGATCGCATGAGCAGAGCCTTAATAACTCATGCGACCGCATGACCTGCTCTGACAGGTCTGATCCTCGACTGAATCAAATTAGGGTTAAGTTTAATATATAATTAATTATAATTAGGGTTCAATTAAAATATTAATTAGTTTTATTTTTAGTTTTAATTAGTATTATTAAGTTTAATAATTATTATAAACTATATAAATTAATACTTTTATAAAATAATAATATAAAAATAATATCTTTATAAAATTTGTATTTTTATCATTTTAGTTATAATTTGTATTTTTATCGTTTATTTCGTAATATTTATCGTTCGCTATATAGTTTTAAGTTTAGTATTTTGCCGTAGTAATTTTTATATTTCTAGATTTTTAGGCTTTACCGTAAAATCCCTTAAGTGATTTTTCTTTAGACTAAGATTTAGGTGCTTTAGAATTTTGCGACACCGTTTTAAGATTTTAGTACTTTTTAAGATATTTTCGTTTTGGATATAGAATTCCTTTTAAGCTTTAATACCTTTAGACGTAAGTTTTAATATTTATTTTTCGACTGTTTGTTTTTCGACTCTTATTTTTCGACCTTTTATTTTTTGACGTTTTCGACGCTCTTTTTCTTTCTTATTTCTCGACGCTCTAGTTTTTAGGACATAGAATTTTCTTTATCTTCTTTAAATTTCAAAACAAAAAATTATTTTAAGAGGTTAAATTGATAGACATCCTAAATTTTCTGGTTCGTAGTAATAGTTGGATTTGTTAGTGGCGAGTTGTGGGCTTCCGATTTAAAGGGTACTGGCTACCTGCTGCATCTATTGGCTATTCGAAACGTGGGAAAAATCAGAAAAGTCTATTAATTTGATAACTTATATAATTTTTATCTTTTATAACTAATAGGATATTCTGTGAATGCACCGAGCAAAAAGTTCACCACCTTTCATACGTTCACCACCTGTAATTCGATCAAGACATCTAGCCAATATTATCGTCGTTGATTTTTCTTTTGAATCATCATCTAGTCGACCAAGTACTCCAACTCAAATTTCCGATAATCCATATTTTGAACCCGACTTCAAAATTGAAAACCCGGAGGATATTCAAGGAAAATTCAGAGATCCTGAACCACTAATCATTCCTCCTGAACCACAAATCATTCAACCAGAGATTGTCGAGGAAGAAACCATTAAATCAGAATCCTATAGTAATTCAGATTCAACAAATTCAATTATGGAAGTAACAGAACCTCTAAGTATGGAAGACCGAATGAGAGCCACACGCACTGGCCAAGGTCACGCCATTATTAAGCCAGACATTAATGCGCCAGATTATGAAATCAAAGGACAAATCCTACACATGGTAACTAATCAATGCCAATATAGTGATACGCCAAAAGAAGATCCAAATGAACATCTTCGAACTTTTAATAGGATTTGTACTCTATTCAAGATCGGAGAAGTTGAGGATGAACAGATCTATCTCATGTTGTTTCCCTGGACTTTAAAGGGAGAAGCCAAAGATTGGTTAGAATCGTTACCTGAAGGGGCGATTGATACATGATATGTCTTAGTTGAAAAATTTCTTAAACAATTCTTTTCGGCATCTAAAGCCGTGAGACTTCAAGGAGAAATTGTTACGTTCACGCAAAAGCCAAATGAAACTCTATATGAGGCGTGGACAAGATTTGGAAAGTTGTTGAGAGGATGTCCTCAGCACGGTTTAGATATTTATCAAATAGTACAAATATTCTACCAAGGATGCGACATTACTACACAAAAAGACATCAAACATAGCAGCTGGTGGTTCCATTATGAAGAAAACCGCAACCAAGCTCACAAAATTATTGATAACACTGCCTCCCACTCGCATGAGTGGCACCAGGAAAAAGATATCTTTCGATCATCTAAAGCGGCTAGAGTCGATTCTAGCCATGACTTTGATTCCGTTTCCGAAAAAATAGATGCTTTCGAGAGACGAATGGAAAAGATGAATAAACATATTCACCCAATACGAATTAGTTGTGAGCAATGCGGTGGACCACACTTAACGAAAGATTGTCACATTGAACAAACTATGGAACAACGTGAGAATGTTTCCTACATGAACCAAAGGCCGGGAAATAATTATCAAAATAATTATCAACCGCCAAGGCCAAACTTTAATCGAAATCAAAACATTATTTACAATCCAAATGGACCCAACAATAACTCGTATAACCAACAAGGTCCGAATAACCAACCAACTCAAAAAAACACTTTCAATCAACAAAAACCTAGCTTGTATAAACCACCACAACAAACTAAAGAGAAAAAGTCAAATCTAGAAGAAATGATGGCAAAGCTAATGGAATCTCAAACACAATTTATTACATCTCAAACCCAAACAAATGAGAGGTTTGATCAGTCATTAAGAACTCAACAAGCTTCCATTTTGAATCTAGAAAAACACGTAGGTACTCTTGCTAGCATGATGAGTGAGAGGGAACAAGGAAAGCTACCAAGTAATACTGAAGTAAATCCTCGGAATGAGAATGTTAATATGGTGTCAACAAATTCTGAAAAACCAGCTCCAGAAGATGGGAAGGTTTTCGATGTGAGTAACAATGAAGAAGTTACAACACCAACACCACCACCACCCGAGTATGTAAAGCCAGTGGTGGCACCATACAGACCACCCATCCCGTTTCCAAGAAAAGGATTTGAGTATGAGCAAGTAATAGGTAATAAAGTTTGTGATACCTCTGGAAAGAAGAAGAAGAAGAAGAAGAAGAAGAAGAAGAAGAAGAAGAAGAAGAAGAAGAAGAAGAAGAAGAAGAAGAAGAAGAAGAAGAAGAAGAAGAAGAAGAAAGTGCAAGAAACAAAAACCGTAAAAATAAACCCAGAGAAGACAGTTCCACCGAAACCTCCACCCAGGTTGGGTGATCCGGGTGAATTTATTGTTCCTTGTCTACTTAGTGATTGTGTCATGTATGATGCACTAGCAGATTTAGGTGCAAGTGTGAGTGTTATGCCTCTTTCATTATTTAAGAGATTAGGAGTAGGTGAGTTAAGTCCAACAAAGATGAGTGTTCGACTCTTTGATCAAACCATTAGGCACCCAGTTGGAATTGCTGACAACCTACCCGTTCAAGTGGGTAATTTAACCTTTTTAGTCGAATTTATTGTCATTGACATAGAAGAGGACCCAAACATTCCTCTAATTTTAGGTCAACTATTCTTAGCATCTACCGGGGCGTTATTTGATGTAAGAGAGGGTAGAATGACACTTAGTAATAATGAAAAATCGTTCACCTTTGTGAGTCGAAAGTCTAAATCTCCACCAACCAAAACCGTTGAACTGATAAAAACGATCGATGTAAAGCATATTGTTTTACCAACTCCAACGGTAGTGCTTAAAAATAATAAAACGCCTAAGTGTGGGGAAGATGAAGTAACACCTAATGATGACATGATAACAAAGAACCCCATTTTCGATACGAAATTAAATGACACCGTTATTAAGAGTTCAATGAAGAAACTTATTAAACGGATTCGCGATGCTAGAATTAAGGGGAACTTTAAGTTATGTAACCGGTTAGTATCCAATCTATCGCCTAAAGAAAAGGCGAAACTAGTTGAATTTGTGGATATTACACAGGAATCTATCCAATGGCTTAAAGCAAAAGTCACAGATATGCAAGTTGATTATAGTCCAAGAGAAATTGACAATGAAGTTAATCACAATTTCGACACCACAGCTACCTAAGTGTGGGGAGATTCAAATGTTCTAAGAAATAATTTTGTCTAGAGTTAGTTGTTCTGTTCCCGTGAAGTTCCGAGAATGGAATCCGATTGATCTTTTCCACTAGCAGACACTAAAGAACTAGTTTTCTCCCCCCATTCTGAATTTTTGTTTTGTAGGAAATTAATATGCATTTTTAAATTTAAGTTTTGTGTGAATTTAAAAACAAAATTTACTTTATATCATTAAGTTTAAAAAAAATGATTTCTAAAATTCATCGTAAGTTGAAGACTAGGTCATGGAACCGAAATTGCTTTACCCGAGGGCGGGGCGAAAAAAATTTTGTTATCATTATTTTTAATTTTATTGATCTAAAGTATACCAAAAAAATTTAAAAAATCCAAAAATCTTTGCTTTTAAAACAATCGCTTTAAAAACGATAAATTTTAAATTTTGTCAAGGGACGGACTAGGTAAACATACCGAAACTACCTAAAGTAAAAGGAAACAAAATTTTAAAAAATTATTCATTTAAATTGTTTTAATAAATAAAGATTTTATAAAAAAAATAATAAAAATATTATGTATGTTTGTAGTTTATCTTATGTACAAAACAGAGTAAAACAGCGCACTTTCAAAGATTAAGTTCAGCAAAAGCTAATAATTTTGACGATAAGACGCAAAACATATGTGAAATTACAACAAAAGGAATGAACGATGAGGCGCGCCATCTATCATTCGACGACCTTAGTAATTACAAACTGGGTATTTTTAATCACTTTTCTACACTAATCACCCTCATGAATTTATAATTATAGTCTGATTTCATGCAAATGAGGGCATTGCATGATCTCAAGTGTGGGGAAGGGTTATAAATTCTCTCGGGTTTACACTTAGTTTATTTGCCAAATTTTGTGAAAATTTGAAAAATTTTCAATAAAATGAATTCAAAATCATGTTTATACATATTTATGAAGGTGTTAATGCCGAAATTATTGTTACCTCAGAGAGAACATAAATGGAGAAGCAACCCAAAACGTTAGAATTCATTTAAAAAGGAATAGAGGAGAATAAAAAGGCAAAGAAAAAAATAAATAAAAGCTAAGTATGGGAAGAATTTACCAAGTTATTTAAAACACATATCACATATGTTTGTACAAGATTATTACAGGTACTTTTGTTTTGGACGATTTTATCAGTTTTACCTAATTTACTGTAATATATTTGAAAGAAAGATGGATCTGCACGATGGATCAATTCCATCATTAAAACTAAGTAAAGTCTTCCGAATAAGACACGCGCTTCTTGATTTAGGTCAGAAAGTTGTCATCCAGACCAGTTGTAGGTTGACGAAAAATCTAGAAAAGTCATCTCTAAAATCAGCAGGAAATCCACGGACCTCAGCATCAAACAGGGTTGCCAAGTGGTCAGACTTATCCTAATCATGAGAGGATCTGTCTCGTAAAATGGGGAGGGCGCCGTGCAAATTAGCTTGATAAGACTAATGAATCAGACCCCCAGAAAAGGATAATCTCCTTAAAGATTATAAATCAGCATTTAAGCCTGATATTACTCAATCCTTGAGATTGACTTTAAAGACTGAGAATTACAAACTCATGGAATTCAATGATATCTAAACTCGAGCTTGAACGAGAAAATATTTTGATAAAAAAATTAAAACCGATTTGTTTTCAGAAAACCTATTTTCAATGCGTTCATTACCATTGAACGTAAAATCCTAGGAATTCACCGGAATTCATTAGGTTACCTGAACCAAATCGGGTGTCAACCGTAAGAACGGTGGTTGCATAGCATGGTCAAAGACAGGACCTTGTGCCAGACCAAAAAACAATAGGGTAATCTTTACTATTGCTCCTACAAAGGATAGTAATTGCATCCGACACGTTTTTGACCATAATCATCTGCATGTCACGGGACATTGCCTTAACAGTTGCTTGTTCAACGCTTTCCTTTACAACCGAACGGTAGTTTACCGAAAGGTAATATACGAAACAAGTATACTGGACATGTTGCTTTCCTAATACAAGGTTAGCAAGTGGGTAACACAAAACCATAAGTTTTGAGCTAAAATTTTCAAATCTGAAACCCACCAAACCCACAAAAACATTTTGCAAACACCGGTGAAGGGTTATTCCGGAAAACTTATCTAGGGTAAAAGCTAGAATGAATTTTCAAAAGATCAAATGTTTTCATAAAGATCCAATTTCCTTAAAGGATCTAAATTTTTAATAGTCATGTGGGACTGTAAACCACATCGTTACTATCATTGTTTATACCGCCGTATAGAAATCACTGATGTACAAAGTGTGAGAATAAAAAAAAGTGATTCGAGTGAATTGTGATTTTATTTCAAGTTATGTATTGCTTAAGGACAAGCAACGTTCAAGTCTGGGGATATTTGATAGTGCTTTAAATGAATATATATTTAGTATCAATATCCTTCCAATATGTAAAGCTTTTAGTTGCAATTGTTCTATTTTTATGTAATATTCGTTTAAATAAATAAGTGCGAAGATAAAAGAAGAAAACGACGATTTAAAGACGCATATGACCAAAAAGCTCAAATATACAAGATATAATTCAAGTGGTTCAATTTATTGATGAGAAACGTCCAAAAATGATAAGAGTACAAGCCACAAAATGCAAAGTACAAGATATTAAATAGTACGCAAGGACTTTCGAAAATCCGAAACCGGGACATGAACCAACTTTCAACGCGCGACGCAACGGAGCTAAAATGACAAGTCAACTATGCACATGAATATAATATAATATATAAATAATTCTTAATATTGTATATATATTATATTATATAATAAAACGTTGGCAAAACTAGAAAACAAAAGTAGGTCACCTGATCCAGCTGGCCATGCGATCGCATGGCCAGGAAGACCATTTTTCATGCAATCGCATGAAGCCAGAAACCTGGCCAGGTCCTATAAATTCAGTATTTTTCGACGAGTAAAAGACACCTTTTTCTTTTCCTTTCTATGTAACGTAAATATATATATATATATATATATATATATATATATATATATATATATATATATATATATATATATATATATATATATATATATAATATAATTTTAATTTTAAGTTAATAATAATAAGGTTATTTTAAGAATGTTTTACGGGTTTTAAAGTCGAAACTCTGTCCGTGTAACGCTACGCGATAAATAATCACTGTAACTATGTTCTTCCCTTTTAAATTAATGTCTCGTAACTAAGTTATTATTATGCTTATTTGAGCCGAAGTAATCATGATGTTGGACTAAAAATTAAGATTGGGTTATTAGATTTTGTACCATAATTAAGGTTTGAACAAAAGACCGACACTTGTGGACATTGGACTATTGACTATTAATAGATAGGGGGTATTGTCTAATCGAATGACAACTCATTAGAATCTGTCGAACCTATCTTCAAATTAGTTAATCTAATAATTATTAAAATGATTATGTAGGTTCTATTTAGTGACGTTTATACGACATCTTTTACGATCATTTATTTAATTATTCGGGTTGGGTAATTGATTATTCATTCTAATCAAGTGGGTAAATTAATATTCATATCTCATTAAAACTGGGGTGGATTACATACAAGGATAATTGGTGTAATTGTTAACAAAGTATTAAAACCTTGGATTACACGCAGTCGATAACCTGGTGTAATCATTAAACAAAGTATTAAAACCTTGTTACAGTTCGAATCCCTAATTAGTTGGAATATTTGACTTCGGGAATAAGGTTAATTTGACGAGCATTTTATAATTATGACCGATGGACTATTATGGACAAAAACCAAATAGGTATCAAATAATCCAGGACAAAGGACAATTAACCCGGGTAACAATTAATCAAAACGTCAAACATCATGATTACGGAAGTTTAAATAAGCATAATACTTTTATTTCATATTTCATCGTACCTTTATTTACTGTCATTTTAATTACTGCAATTTACTTTATCGCAATTTAAATTCTGTCATTTATATTATCGTCATTTATCTTTACGCTTAAAATATAAAATCGACAAATCGGTCATTAAACGGTAAAAACCCCCTTTTATAATAATATTACTATATATAATTATATATATTTTATATAAATATAGTTGTAAAAAAAATATAGTGTTAAACTCAGCTAGCTCCCTGTGGATCGAACCGGACTTACTAAAAACTACACTACTCTACGATTAGGTACATTGCCTATAGTGTTGTAGCAAGGTTTAGGTATATCCACTCTATAAATAAATAAATAAAACTTGTGTACATTGTATCGTATTTCATAGTAAAAATATAACTATTTCGTATACACCTCTGCGCACATCAGTTCCTAAAAATCCCAAATTTTTAAATTAAGACCATTTATTTATTCTGGTCATTACCTGTTTGCAAGGTTGGAGAATTCGGATCTCGGGGAGATCTCGTTTGGACTTTTTTAGGGAGATCTCGGCATCTCGGAATAATGTCGAGGAGATCTCGGACGTTGACTTACGTTGACTTTATATTTTTTTTAATAAAAATATACATAAAAACATAAATATATGTATGTTTATATACGTTTTTACGAGATTTTACAAAAATATCCGAGAAATCAACGAGAAAATCTTAGAAATTACGAATTTTACAAGAAAATCTTATAAATTGGAAAGAAAATCCGAGAAATCGTGGCTTTGACTAAGTTTGACCCCGTTCACTGAGAAATCTCAGGAGATGAACATCTCGTCTCGCTTGCCTTCTAAAAACGAGATCACGGGGAGATCTCGGGGAGATCTCGGGAGATTTACAACACTGCCTGTTTGAAATCTGATCAAAAAGGTTCGAAAATTATTTATTTTCTGTTCCAATTTATATGTACGGAGTACTAATATTTAATCTTAAAAAGGTAAAAATACTTTTAACAAATCTAAAATCTTCGTAATCGATTTACAGTTCAACTTTTATTTTAATCCTTCATAACCTCATGTTAAATCTATATGAACGCTAACGAAATGTCACCCGAGTATTACTGACGTTTACCACTTAAGCTCGAAATCAATTATTTTTAATATATTTCCTTTCTATATATAAACAGTTTTAAAATAGCAAGTTTAATTACTAAACAAATATATTATATATTTTTTTTTAAACAAATAGATTTACTATAACTTTATATATTTACAAGTAATATTTTTATATAGATTTATATATATATATATATATATATATATATATATATATATATATATATATATATATATATATATATATATATATATATATATATAAACATAGTTTCCATTACATCGCATTTTATTTTATTTATATTACAATATATATTTTAATAATTAGATTATATAATATTCCAAATTATATTTCAAATTATAAATACCTATTTAAATATATATATATATATATATATGTTATCTATTTACAAATAATTGTTCGTGAATCGTTGGGAATGGTCGAAAGTCGAATGAATATATGAAATAGTTCAAAATTTTGTGACTCAACATTACAGACTTTGCTTATTGTGTCGAAAATATATAAAGATTAAGTTTAAATTTGATCAGAAATTTCCGGGTCATCACAATTTGTACAAAAATATGTGATATATGTTTTAAATAACTTGGTAAATTTTTCCCACACTTGGCTTTTATTTTTCTTTCCTTGCCTTTTTATTCTCTTCTATTCCATTTTAAATGAATTCAAGCGTTTTGGGTTGTTTCTCAATTTATGTCCTTTCCGAGGTAACAATAATTTCGGTGTTAACACCTAGTTTTATCGTTCATAAATATGTATAAACGAGATTTTGAATTCATTTATTTGAAAATTTTTACTAGAAGTGGGTAGTCAGTATATAAGACTAGGGCTGTTCTCTATTATCAGAGAGCACTAGATTCTAATACAACTACTGCGTTACTAGTAAAGTTTAACGATGGCTATTAAACCAAGTGTATAAGTCAATTTTTTAAATCTGAAAGAATTTAATCCCTTCCCACACTTAAGATCTTGCAATGCCCTCATTTGCAAGAAATCAGTAACAATTTAAATTATTGAGGGTGATTAGCGTAGAAAAATGATTAAATTTTACCAAAGTTTCCAAACATATTGTTGTTTGTTTGAATGATAAATGGTGCACATCATTTGTTCATTCTTGCAGTTGTTATATCACATTTGTTTTTCGTCTTGTCATCAAAATTAATAGCTTTTGCTGAACTTAATGCCAGTCTTTGAAAGTGCGCTGTTTTACCCTGTTTTGTACATGAGATAAACTACAAACATATATATACATATTTTTGAAGTTGGGTATATCACCCCACATTCAAAAATTTATAAAAATCTAATAATTAAAACGTTAGAAAATTATAAAAACTATTACAATACCAAAATAAGTATTAAAAGTAGCAACATTACAAATAATAAAATAAATAAAACTAAGGAAACTAGGGTTGATGTTGATACCAGTAGGGGTTCCAAGCTTCGCTGTATATGTTTTGATACGCTTGAAATGGGTCGTATGTAGGAAAAGGTGGTTGTGTATCGTCGGTCCATGGAGGAAAATAGGCCGGTTCAGTAGGAATATAGTTCCTACCTTGGGAGTACAAATAGGCTTGGATTTGACTCTGATAATATTGCCAAGCCTGAAATTCTTGTTGCATAGCCCGGTTGTAATCATTTTGGGCCATTATTCTTTGTATATCCGTCATTTGGTTTCCTCCACCCGCATTACCTTGCTCCTGATCTCGTTCTACCTGTGGATGCATGCCATCATATGGTACTGCAGTGTTATGTCGTTTCTTTAGAACCTTTGCACCATGATATACTTGCAAACCAATTCTATCACGGGGTTCTGGTACTGCAACTAATAATCCCCCTGACTTCTATCCACACCGAGATACTCAGCAATTAAAGTAATAAAGATACCACCTCCTATTATACTATTAGGCCGCATACCCCTAACCATTACCGATAAATAATAACCCACACAATAAGGTATACTCACAACGCTCTGTGAGTCTCGAATACACATGAGGTAAAATAAATCATTTTCATTTACCTTCTCTTTGTTCCTACCTCGCTGTGTAATTGAGTTTGCTAAAAACCTATGGATCACTCTTAGCTCATCTCTATTAATATCAGTATAAGAGTAATATCCCCTACGAAATCGGTTATGGCTAGTCATTCTACTCCATATTCCATTCATGTCAAAATTTTCATCAACCCTCCTACCATTAATTATCAACCTTTGACAATCAGTAGATGCTAGTTCCTCAGGCATATATATACACAAAGCCTTAGCCATATCTAATAGAGACATATGGCGCATCACACCTCCTAACAAAAATCTAATAAAGCTCCGATCGGTTAAGGTAGCTACCCGATCATTTATTTCAACACTACATAATAATTCCACACACCATTCTCTATATACAGGCCTACGTATATTAAATAATTGTTCCCAATCATTAAAAGTAGAATTATCATACCTTTGTATAAGTAATTCTCTGATTGGCTTGGCCAATCCCACTATTTCTAATGTTCCCAATCTATTACCCTGGGTACTTCAACATTATTTGACTGAAGGGTGTGTAAGTTCCTCTGATATTTTGGATAATCTATCCAATTCTGTCAAATCTTAAATTAAGGTGTAAATCTGCCAATTGTATATTTGAATATGAAATGAATTGATGCGGTAGATTTTGTCTGTATTGGTCGTTAATCTCCTATTCATCTGCATTCTCAGGAGAAGCATTGTGAGCCTGAGAAGCGGATGAAGATTCACCCCTTTCAGTCTGCAAAATACATTAAACACAATTTTTGTGCATACAAATATGCATTAGTGTTAGCAAAATCCTAAATCAAAACAATCATAATGACATGTTTAAACAATATTAAACTTATACACAATTTTATAAAATTAACAATTCTAGACTTTTACAAATAAATATATATGAAAATGTATACAATGTTTCTAAGCATTCAACTCAAATAACATGTCAAAATAACCATTACTAGCAATTAAACAAGTTTTAAATGGCATTCATATCAAAATAACCTCGTTCATGCATTTTTGACTTAAAAAGTCCACTTTAATGCTCAAAAATCATGTTTAGGATCAAAGTTTTGATCATTTAGCAACCTAAATACGTTACATTACTTAATTAAGCATGAACTAATAACAAAATTCGGCCATAACCCGTTTATATCAAAAAGCTCCAATTTTGCTCAAGAACACAAACCCTAGATTACTCAAAATTTGAAGTTTAAGGCTTCTAATCATGTCAAATTGCATCAATCTAGGTTATACAAGCATAATATACAAACAATTTAAGCACAATTAGACTAGAAATCATCAAAATCAAATTAGGTATAATTTTGCTCAAGAACACTAAAAATCCGGATTAAATAGTATTTAGATGTAGAAATTACCGATCTCCTTGAAAAACTTCTTGGTAGGATACTTGTCAACATGATTTTAGCGAAAAATTTGATGATTAACGGTGAAAATCGTGATTTTGAGAGGATTTTTGGGTGTTTTTTCGCAGAAAATTGGGATGGGTGTGTTTGGGACTGGTCTGTGGACCAGTTTATCTAGTCTGTCGGTCAGTTTATCTGGTCTGGAATTTCATTGCTCCGCGACTGCGGATGTGGGGACCCCAAAAAGCTCCGCGAGTGCGATTTGTTTTTTTTTTTTTTTGCCATACTTTAAATCAACAATTAAAAATAATGATAACAAAATTTCTCGTCCCGCCCTCGAGTAAAGCAATTTCGGTTCAACGACCTAGTCTTCAACTCACGACGAATTTTATAAATCAATTTTTTAACTTAATGAAATAAAGTAAATTTTGTTTTTAAATTCACACCAAACTTAAATTTAAAATGCATAAAATTTTATATAAATATTATTAATTTTTCAAACTTACATTTTAAATAATATAGTTATATATTGGTTTTTAAAAATTTACTATAATATTAAATTAATATTTATTAACTTTAAAAACAAGGTAAAAATCAAATTAAAATCTTTTTGGTCTTTTATCCCACTTTAATCAATCAAATATTATCAAAAATATACGTCCCTCTTTTGGGTAAAGTAATTTCGGCTAAATTACCTAGTTTTACTCCTGACGAATTTTTGAAATAGTTTGAATTGATTGATTAAAGATATTTATACCTTGTGAATAAACGGTAAATTTTACAGTGATGCATTAAATTTTCGTATGATATCAATAATTTCGGTTTCGCATACCTAATTTTATTGAATATCAATTTAATACTTTATAGCGAACGATTCAGCGTTTATTATCAAAAGGTTAAAAGCAATAAATAAAAATAAAATTTAAACTGTACATACTTACCTACGAGATAGAATTCTCAGAGACCTGCTTTAGCCGACTCATAGGAAAGTCGTTCGATTTGGTTTTCCATTGCTACATAAGCGTAACCTCGAATTTTCAATAACTTTTCTTCTAAACATATGAACGGTCCTTCTCTGCATAGAGTAACAAACTCGGTATTGGAATGTGTTTGATTGTTCGAACATTTCCCTTCGTGTGACCATTTTCCGCATTTATGACATCTTTCAAGGTGTCGTGCTCTTCTTTTTGTTGCGGATTTTGATTTTCCTTTACCAAAATGTGTCTTATGATGATCTTTCCTGAGTTCTTTCCTCACGTCGTCCATTTTGTCTCTTATGAATGATACCAGTTCACTCGGGAAAGTGTTATTATTACATTTAGTAATCATAGTGTGTAGTAGTAGACCATGGGTCAGATCAAAGGAATTCTTCATTTCGTAAAACCTAAAAGAAATAAAAATTCAGAATGGAGGGAGAAGACTAGTTCTTTAGGGTCTGCTAGGGAAAGACCATTCGGATTCCATTTTTGAGAATTACAAGAAAACAGAAAATCTAACTCTAGACAGCATTATATTATCCTTTAAAATATTTGAATCTCCCTACACTTAGTTAGCTGTGGTATCGAAATTATGATTAACTTCATTATTAACTTCAATTGGAACATCAACAACTTGCATATCTCTGACTTTTGCTTCAAGCCATTTGTTGATTTCCTCTGTAACATTCACAAATTCAATTAACATCGCCTTTTCTTTAGGCGACAAATTGGATACTAATCTGTTACATAACTTAAAGTTCCCCTTAATCCTAGCATCTTGAATCCGTTTATAAAGTTTCTTCGTTGAACTGTTAAAAACGGGTTCATCTAATTTCATATCAACAACGGGGTTCTTTGTTATCGGGTCATCATTAGGTGTTTCTTCATCTTCCCCACACTTAGGCGTTTTTATTGGTTCAACAGTTTTGGTTGGTGGAGATCTAAACTTTCGATTCACAAAGGTGACCGATTTATCACCATCCGTAAGTGTCATTCTACCTTCTCTTACATCAAAGAACGCTTCAGTGGTTGCTAAAAATGGGCGACCTAAAATTAGAGGAATATCAAGGTCTTCCTCCATATTAATAACTATGAAATTTGCAGCGAAGGTCAAACTTCCCACTTTAACAAGTAAATTATTGGCTATTGCAACCGGGTGTTTAATGGTTTGATCAAATAATTGAACACCTATTCTGGTTGGTCTTAATTTACCTACACCTAATCTTTTGTATAAGGAAAGAGGCATAACGTTTGCACTTGCTCCTAAATCTACGAGCCCATTATACATAGCACCATCATTAAGCAAGCAAGAAATGATAAATTCACCTGGGTCTCCTACTTTAGTAAGTAGAGTTGGTTTGTTAACCTTTTTCGGGTGATTTATTCTTGGTGCTTTCACTTCTTCTTGAACTTCTTGTTCATATTTTTCTTTGTTTCTTGGAATGGGAGGTTTATATAGAAATTCTTCTTCATCACTCCAATTTGAAGCCTCCCCGTCTTCCAATTTTGGCTTTTCATATGTCGTTGAAAACATATTTATGTTTTCATTCTGAGGGTTTTCTTTGGTGGTGAAATTATGATTAACTTCATTGTCAACTTCCATCGGACCATGTATGTAATGTTTAACTCAGTGACCATTAACTTTAAATTCAATCCCGTTTGAATTTATACTGTTCCGTATGGGAAAACTCTTTTGACTATGAATGGTCCAGACCATCTAGATTTCAATTTTCTATGAAATAGCTTGAATCGTGAATTGAAAAGAAGAACTCTGTCTCCTTCCTTAAATTCTTTTGAACTTCTGATTCTTTTATCATGCCATTTCTTTGTTCTTTCCTTATAGATTAACGAATTTTTATATGCATCATGTCTTAATTCCTCTAATTCATTTAATTGACTTAACCGTAGACGTCCGGCTTCATGTAAATCAAGATTACATGTCTTCAAAGCCCAGAATGCTTTGTACTCAATTTCTACTGGAAGATGACATGCTTTTTCGTAAACGAGTTTAAAAGGTGTGGTGCCAATTGGAGTTTTGTAGGCTGTTCTAAAAGCCCAGAGTGCATCCTCCAATTTCATGGACTATTCCTTTGGATTCGATCCTACGGTTTTCTTTAGAATACGTTTTAAAGCTCGGTTGGTATTTTCAACTTGTCCACTTGTTTGTGGATGATAAGCGGTTGAGATTTTATGAGTTACTCCATATCTTTTAAGAACTTTCTCAAGTTGATTATTACAGAAATGAGTACCCCGATCACTTATTAAAGCTTTCGATGTTCCAAATCTAGCAAAAAGATGTTTTAAGAAGTTGACTACAACTCGTGCATCATTAGTTGGAAGAGCTTGTGCTTTCGCCCATTTAGATACATAATCAATGGCAACGAGAATGTAGAGATTATTATGAGATTTTGGAAATGGACCCATAAAGTCAATACCCCAAACGTCAAATACTTCACATACTTGAATGACATTTTGTGGAATTTCATCACGTTGACTTATTTTTCTGGCCCTTTGACATGCATCACAGGATTTACAAAGAAGGTGTGCGTCTTTGAAAATTGTAGGCCAATAGAATCCAGCGTCGTAGACTTTTTTTGTTGTGAGTTGAGGCCCATATGAAATGTCCCGTTCATATTGATTATAAACGTTCCATATTAATTGATTTCATTGCGAGGTTTTGACCTCTATATGAGACGTTTTTCAAAGACTGCATTCATTTTCAAAACAACCATAACCTTTATTTTATCAATAAAGGTTTTAAAAACATTACGTAGATTATCAAATAATGATAATCTAAAATATACTGTTTACACACGACCATTACATAATGGTTTATAATAGAAATATATTACATCGACATATGTTTCTTTAATGCAGTTTTTACACAATATCATACAAACATGGACTCCAAATCTTGTCCTTATTTTAGTATGCAACAGCGGAAGCTCTTAGTATTCACCTGAGAATAAACATGCTTTAAACATCAACAAAAATGTTGGTGAGTTATAGGTTTAACCTATATATATCAAATCGTAACAATAGACCACAAGATTTCATATTTCAATACACATCCCATACATAGAGATAAAAATCATTCATATGGTGAACACCTGGTAACCGACATTAACAAGATGCATATATAATAATATCCCCATCATTCCGGGACACCCTTCGGATATGATATAAATTTCGAAGTACTAAAGCATCCGGTACTTTGGATGGGGTTTGTTAGGCCCAATAGATCTAACTTTAGGATTCGCGTCAATTAGGGTGTCTGTTCCCTAATTTTTAGATTACCAGACTTAATAAAAAGGGGCATATTCGATTTCGATAATTCAACCATAGAATGTAGTTTCACATACTTGTGTCTATTTTGTAAATCATTTATAAAACCTGCATGTATTCTCATCCCAAAAATATTAGATTTTAAAAGTGGGACTATAACTCACTTTCACAGATATTTCCTTCCTCAGAAATAAGACTTGGCCACAGATCAATTCACGAACCTATACAAATATGTACATATATATCAAAGTATGATCAAAATATAATTACAATCATTTTTATTATGTTTTAAAGATTTGAGTGTATTAAGTCAGCTGTCCTCGTTAGTAACCTACAACTAGTTGTCCACAGTTAGATGTACAGAAAATAAATCGATATATATTATCTTGAATCAATCCACGACCTAGTGTATATACGTCTCAGGCTAAATCACAACTCAAAGTATATATATTTTTAGAATCAACCTCAACCCTGTATAGCTAACTCCAACATTACTGCATATAGAGTGTCTATGGTTGTTCCAAATAATATATATACATGGGTCGATATGATATGTCAAAACATTTGCATACGTGTCTATGGTATCCCAAGATTACATAATATATTAGAATACATGTATAATATAATATAAGTTAGCTAGGATATTATTTGTATAGATTTGTTAAACATTTCCCGTAGCTAAAAAGATCAAAAATATCCAATCTTGTTTTACCCATAACTTCTTCGTTTTAAATCCGTTTTAAGTGAATCCTATTGCTATGGTTTCATATTGAACTTAAGTTTATGAATCTATATAGAAAAAGTATAAGTTTATAGTCAGAATTACAGGTTACAAGTCATTTTTGTAAAGGTAGTCGTTTCAGTCGAAAGAACGACGTCTAGATGACCATTTTGGAAAACATACTTCCACTTTGAGTTTAACCATGATTTTTGGATATAGTCTCATGTTCATAAGAAAAATCATTTTCTCGGAAGAACAACTTTTAAATCAAAATTTATCATAGTTTTTAATTAACTAACCCAAAACAGCCCGCGGTGTTACTACAATGTCGTATATCCGGTTTTACGGTGTTTTTCGTGTTTTTCGGTTTTAAATCATTAAGTTAGCATATAATATAGATATAGAACATGTGTTTAGTTGATTTTAAAAGTCAAGTTAGAAGGATTAACTTTTGTTTGTGAACAAGTTTAGAATTAACTAAACTATGTTCTAGTGATTTCAAGTTTAAACCTTCGAATAAGATAGCTTTATATGTATGAATCGAATGATGTTATGAACATCATTACTACCTCAAGTTTTCTGGATAAAACTACTAGAAATGATAAAAATGGATCTAGCTTCAAAGGATCCTTGGATGGCTTGAAAGTTCTTGAAGCAGAATCATGACACGAAAACAAGTTCAAGTAAGATTTCCACTCGAAATAAGATTGTTATAGTTATAGAAATTGAATCAAAGTTGGAATATGAGTATTACCTTGTATTAGAAATATATCTTACTGTAAATAAGAAAGATTTCTTGAAGTTGGATGATCACTTTACAAGATTGGAACTAAGTTAGCAAACTTGGAAGTATTCTTGATTTTATGAAACTAGAACTTATAGAATTTATGAAAAACACTTAGAACATGAAGATAGAACTTGAGAGAGATCACTTAGATGAAGAAAATTGAAGGATTAAAGTGTTTGTAGGTGTTTTTGGTCGTTGGTATATGGATTAGATATAAAGGATGTGTAATTTTGTTTTCATGTAAATAAGTCATGAATGATTACTCATATTTTTGTAATTTTATGAGATATTTCATGCTAGTTGCCAAATGATGGTTCCCACATGTGTTAGGTGACTCACATGGGCTGCTAAGAGCTGATAATTGGAGTGTATATACCAATAGTACATACATCTAAAAGCTGTGTATTGTACGAGTACGAATACAGGTGCATACGAGTAGAATTGTTGATGAAACTGAACGAGGATGTAATTGTAAGCATTTTTGTTAAGTAGAAGTATTTTGATAAGTGTCTTGAAGTCTTTAAAAAGTGTATGAATACATATTAAAACACTACATTTATATACATTTTAACTGAGTCGTTAAGTCATCGTTAGTCGTTACATGTAAATGTTGATTTGAAACCTTTAAGTTAACGATCTTGTTAAATGTTGTTAACCCAATGTTTATTATATCTAATGAGATGTTAAATTATTATATTATCATGATATTATGATATATTAATATATCTTAATATGATATATATACATTTAAATGTCGTTACAACGATAATCGTTACATATATGTCTCGTTTCGAAAACATTAAGTTAGTAGTCTTGTTTTTACATATGTAGTTCATTGTTAACACACTTAATGATATATTTAAATATAATTTATCATGTTAAATAAAGTGTATCAATATCTTAATATGATACATATGTATTTAGTAGACGTTATCATAACGATAATCGTTATATATATCATTTCAAGTTTCTTAACTTAGTAATCTCATTTCTTATGTATATCACACATTGTTAATATACTTAGTGAGATACTTACTCATCATAATCTCATGTCAACCATATATATATGTCTATATATACCACAACATCTAGTTTTTACAAATTTGTAACGTTCGTGAATCGCCGGTCAACTTGGGTGATCAATTGTCTATATGAAACTTATTTCATTTAATCAAGTCTTAACAAGTTTGATTGCTTAACACGTTGGAAACATTTAGTCATGTAAATATCAATCTCAATTAATATATATAAACATGGAAAAGTTCGGGTCACTACACCATAATGCCCTTCTGTTGGTCCTGTGTGACAATGGTTTAAGATTCGACTAGCTTCATCTCTTAAAACGCATCGGCGTATTATTCCATCGGGACAACTTTTGAATAAATGTGGATCTTCCCAAAAATAGTGTTTTATATCACTAAATAATTTCTTTCGTTTTTGGTACGACAATCCTTTTTCAAGGAATCCACATACTAAGTAGTTTGCATAGTCTGCAAACCATGGAATTTCATTATAATCGATCTTCAAAAGATATTCATCAGGAAAGTTATCTTGTATAGCCGATTCATTTAAAACTTCTAATTCAGGGTTTTCAAGGCGAGAGAGATGATCAGCGGCGAGATTTTCAGCTCCCTTTTTGTCTCGGATTTCAATATCGAACTCTTGTAAGAGTAAGATCCAACGAATTAATCATGGTTTGGCATCTTGTTTTGAAAATAGGTATCTAAGAGCAGAATGATCGGTATAGACCACCGTTTTAGCTAGAAAGAGATATGAACGAAATTTTTCAAAAGCAAAGACAATAGCAAGGAGTTCTTTTTCAGTAGTTGTGTAATTCGTTTGTGCTCCTTGTAACGTTTTACTAGCGTAATAAATAGGTTAAAATCGTTTTTCAATCCTTTTTCCTAAAACAGCTCCCATTGCAAAATTACTTGCATCGCACATGAGTTCAAATGGTAGATTCCAATTTGGAGTTATCATGATCAGCGCATTAGTGAGTTTTTTCTTTAAGAATATTAAAAGATTTGATGCATTCATCCGAAAAGATAAATGGAGCATCTTTTTCAAGGAGTTTATTCATAGGAGTGGCAATTTTAGAAAAAAAATTTATGAAACGTCGGTAAAAACTGGCATGCCCTAGAAAACTCCTAACTCCTCTAACATTGGTGGGATGTGGAAGTTTAGCAATTACATCTACTTTAGCTCTATCCACTTCAATTCCTTCCTTTGAAATTTTATGACCAAGAACGATGCCTTCTCTAACCATGAAATGGCATTTCTCCCAATTAAGTACTAGATTTGGTTGCTCGCATCTAATAAGCATTCGTTCAAGATTAACTAGACATGTTTCAAAAGTATCACCGAAGACTAAAAAGTCATCCATGAAAACTTCCATGCATTCTTCTATCATGTCGTGAAAAATCGCCATCATGCACCTTTTAAAGGTTGCAGGGGCGTTACAAAGTCCAAATGGCATGCGTTTGTAAGCAAAAGTACCATAAGGGCACGTGAACGTGGTTTTCTCTTGATCCTCGGGTGCGATTGGAAATTGAAAATATCCGGAGAAACCGTCAAGAAAACAATAGTAACTGTTCCCAGCTAACCTTTCCAACATTTGATCAATGAAAGGTAAGGGAAAGTGATCTTTTCTGGTGGCGTCTTTTAGTTTTCTATAATAATACAAACACGCCATCCCGTTACAGTCCTAGTAGGAATAAGCTCATCTTTTTCATTTGTGATGACAGTTATGCCACCCTTCTTAGGTACACATTGAACTGGGCTTACCCATGGACTATCAGAGATTGGATAAATTAAACCTGCATCTAGCAGTTTAATAATTTCTTTCTTAACAACATCTTGCATATTAGGATTTAGTCTTCGTTGGCGTTGCACATATGTTTTATGACCTTCTTCCATAAGGATTTTATGTGTGCAATACGAAGAACTTATTCATTTAATGTCATGAATTTTCCATGCAATAGCTGGTTTATGAGCTTTTAGCACAGAAATGAGTTGAGATTTTTCATTTTCGGTAAGAGAAGACGATATTATTACAGGTAATTCAGATTCACCATGTAAATAAACGTATTCCAAATGGTTTGGAAGTGGCTTTAACTCTAATATCGGTGGTTCTTCTATCGATGATTTGTATCGATATCTGTCTTCCTCTTTTAGCATTTAAAGTTCTTCTATTGTTGGTTTATAATCATTAACCATGAGTGCGGCTAACATTTCAGCTTCATCAATTGGTTCAGTTCTTTCTCCTAAAGAACATTCTCCTGTTCCTTGTAATTCTGGAAATTCTTCTAACAATTCTGCATGTGAATCTATAGTTTGAATATAATAACATGTGTCATCTGCAGATTGCGGTTGTTGCATGGCTCTATCCACAGAAAAGGTAACACTCTCGTCCTCTATACTTAGGGTCAGTTTCTTACCAAACACGTCTATTATTGCTTTAGCCGTGTTTAAGAATGGTCTTCCTAATATGAGAGGAACTCGAGAATCTTCTTCCATGTCTAGAATAACAAAGTCTACTGAAAATACTAAAGTACCAACTTTAACTAGCATGTTTTCCATTATCCCTCTAGGATATTTTACTGATCGATCAGCTAGTTGTATGCTTATTTGTGTTGGTTTCAATTCTCCGAGGTCTAGTTTAGTGTATAGTGAATACGGCATTAAATTTATACTAGCACCTAAGTCTGCCAATGCTTTTATTGAACTAAGACTACCCAGAAAACATGGAATTGTGATTCTTCCGGGATCTGATAATTTTTCTGGTAGTTTTTCAACAGCACTGCAGAACAATTAGCATTCATAGTAACAGCCGAGAGTTCTTCCATTTTCTTTCTATTTGTGATTAGATCTTTTAGGAATTTAGCATATCTTGGCATTCCTGAAATCACATCAATGAAAGGAAGGTTGACATTTATTTGTTTAAACATATCCAATAATTTGGATTGCTCGGCTTCAAGTCTTTCTTTTCTCATTTTACTTGCGTAAGGTAGCGGTGGTTAGTTTGGTTTAACATAAGGCTTAGCCTTAACTGTGTTATCTTCATTAACCTTTTCAACTACCGGCTCTGTTTCCTTCTCTTGCTCAGGCTGTGGTGCTTGTGGAGTAGGAATAGAGTCATCAGAAATTACAGGTATATCAGGTGGTTTAACTGTAATACCACTTCTTGTGGTAATGACTTTAACTGTTTCATTTCGGGGGTTAGCATTTGTATCGCTTGGTATAATCCCTGGTTTTCTTTCACCTATCAACCTTGCTAGGTTACTTACTTCTTGTTCCATATTTTGAATAGAAGCTTGTTGATTTCTAAATGCTTGAGCATTTTGTTCATTAGTTTGTTTCTGAGATGTGAAAAACTGCGTTTGAGATTCAACTAGCTTCGACATCTTGTCTTCTAAATTTGGCTTTTTATCATTGGTTTGTGGTGGTTTATTTTGAAAATTAGGTTTTTGCTGATTATAAGTATTATTAGATACTTGTTGCTTGCTAGGACCTTGTTGATTGTTGTATGGAACATTTCGGTTATAATTCTGATTGTAGTTTGGTCTTGGCGGTTGATAATTATTTCCAGGCCTTTGGTTCAAGTATGAAACATTCTCTCTTTGTTCCATTGTTTGTTCAATACTGAGACAATCTTTTGTCAAATGTGGTCCTCCACACTGCTCACAACTAATTCGTATTGCGTGAATATCCTTAGTCATCTTTTCCATTCGTCTCTCGAAAGCATCTAACTTTACGGAAATGGAATCAAAGTCATGGCTAGAATTGGCTCTAGCCGCTTTAGATGATCTAACGATGTCTTTTTCTTGATACCACTCATGTGAGTGGGAGGCTGTGTTATCAATAATTTTGTAAACTTCAGTTGCGGTTTTCTTCATAATGGAACCACCAGCTGCTATGTCGATGTCTTTTCGTGTAGTAATGTCGCATCCTTGGTAGAATATTTGTACTATTTGATAAGTGTCTAAACCATGTTGAGGACATCCTCTCAACAACTTTCCAAATCTTGTCCACACTTCATATAGAGTTTCATTCGGCTTTTGTGTGAACGTAAAAATTTCTCCTTGAAGTCTCACAGCTTTAGATGCCGAAAAGAATCTTTTAAGAAATTTCTCAACTAAAACATCCCACGTATCAATCGCTCCTTCAGGTAACGATTCTAACCAATCTTTGGCTTCTCCCTTTAAAGTCCAGGGAAATAACATGAGATAGATCTGTTCATCCTCAACTTCTCTAATTTTGAATAGAGTACAGATCCTATTAACTGTACGAAGATGTTCGTTTGGATCTTCCTTCGGCGTACCACTAAATTGGCATTGATTAGTTACCAAGTGTAGGATTTGTCCTTTGATTTCATAATCTGGCGTATTATTGTCTGGTTGAGTAATTGCATGACCTTGGCACGTGCGTGTGGCTCTCATTAGATCTTCCATACTTAGAGGTTCCTGATTTTCCATAATTGAAATTGTTGAATCTGAATCACTAGAGGATTCTGATTTAATGGTTTCTTCCTCGACAATCTCTGGTTGAGTAATTTGTGGTTCAGGATCTCTGAATTGTCCTTGAATAACCTCCGGGTTCTCAATTGTGAGGTTGGGTTCAAAAAATGGATTATCGGAAATTTGAATTGGAGTACTTAGTTGACTTGATGACAATTCTAAAGAAAAATCAACGGCGACAATATTGGCTAGATGTCTTGATCGAGTTACAGGTGGTGAACGTATGAAAGGTGGTGAACGTTTTGCTCGGTGCATTCACTGAATATCCTATTAGTTATAAAAATAAAAAATTATATAAGTTATCAAATTAATAGACTTTTCTGATTTTGCCCACGTTTCGAATAGCCAATTGATGCAGCAGGTAGCCAGGACCCTTTAAATCGGAAGCCCACAACTCGCCACTAACAAATCCAACTATTACTACGAATCAGAAAATTTTGGATGTCTATCAATTTAACCGCTTAAAATAATTTTTCGTCGAAATTTTGAAGATAAAATCTGTCCTAAAAACTAGAGCGTCGAGAAATAAGAGGAAGAAAAAGAGTGCGTCGAAAAAACGTCGAAAAATAAAAGGTCGAAAAATAATAATAAGAAAGTAAAGCGTCAAAACTTAAAAGTCTAAAAACTAAATATTAAAAATTGCGTCTAAAGGAATTAAAGCTTAAAAGGAATTCTATATCCAAAACGGCAATAACTTAATTAGGCACTAAAATCTATTTAAAACTAAAGCGATAAGTGACGTCGTAAAATTCTAAAGTGCCTAAATCTTAATCTAAAGAAAAAACACTTAATGAATTTTATGGCAAAGCCTAAGAATATAGAAATATAAAATTACTACGGCAAAAATTAAGTTTAAAACTAATTACGAACGAAAAATATACAAATTACGAATAAACGATAAAAATATAAAATTTATAAAAAGAGACAAAAAATGATAAAATTACTTATTTTTATAAAAAAAAAATATTATTTCTATATTATTATTTTATAAAAGTATTAATTTATATAATTAATAATAATATTAAAACTTATAATTAAATAAAACTGCACTTAAACTAATTATATTAAATTAAAACCCTAATCTAATTAATTAATAATAATAATTAAATTTAACCCTAAATCCGTAATTAATGCAGTCCAATGTTTGACCAGTCAGAGAGCTCCGCAACTGCGGTTTTTTCTACCCAAGAGGCTCCGCGACTGCGGAGATATGCAGTCTGAGATGATTGCAGGTTCAAAAATCGTGTTTGCAGTTTTAGATTATTATTATTATTTTTTCTGTTTTTAATTTTCTGATTTTAATTTTTAGAAAATATAATTTAGGTCTAACTTATATTTTAACAAAAATTACTTATTAGTTTTTGTAATTAAAAACAATAAAAACTTTTTTAATTTAACACTTAAAAATATAGATATATATTTCTTTTTTTTTATAGTTTTATATTTTTATGTTTAAAACTTATTATATTTTTAAAAAAATAGATTAAAAGTTAAATATTTTTTTTTATACATAGCGTTTCGCTTCGGTGTTGATGAAGTTCCCCGGCAGCGGCGCCAAAAATACTTGATGTTTGCGAGGTGTAGTACGTAATACTATTAATTTTACTACGAAATACTATTAAATACGATACAATTTTACACAAGTTATTTATTTATTTATTGAATGGATATACCTAAACCTTGCTACAACACTTATAGGCAGTATACCTAATCATAGAGTAGTGTAGTTTTTAGTAAGTCCGGTTCATTCCACAGGGAGCTAGCTGAGTTTAACGCTATCTATATTTTAAACTATATTTGTATATATATATATATATATATATATATATATATATATATATATATATATATATATATATATATATATATATATATATATATATATATATATATATATATATATATATATATATATATATAAGTAGTATTATTATTATTATTATAAAAGGGGTTTTTACCGTTTAATGATTGGTTTGTCGATTTTAAGTCCTAATGCAAAATATTAACTTAATTTAAAGCGTAAATTAAATGACGATGAATAAAAATGCGATAAAATAAAAGTACGATAATTAAAAGTGCAATAATTTAAAGTACGATAAATAAAATGACAATAAATAAAATGACGGTAAATAAAAGTACGATGAGATATAAATTAAAGGAATTATGCTTATTTAAACTTCCGTAATCATGATGTTTGACGTGTTGATTTTAATTTATTACCATGGGTTAATTGTTCTTTGTCCTGGATTATTCGATATGTCCATCTGGTTTTGTCCATAATAGTCCATCGGTCATAATTATAAAGTGCGAGAGTCTTCGCTAAATTAACCTTATACCCGAAGTCAAATATTCCAACTAATTGGGGATTCGAACTGTAACAAAGTCTTAATACTTTGTTTAATGAATACACTAGGTTATCGACTGCGTGTAATCCAAGGTTTTAATACTCTGTTAACAATTACACCAGTTACCCTTGAATGTAATCCACCCCTGTTTTAATGAGTCCAGTGACTATTAATCCATCCCCGTGTCCAGTCAAATGAATAATTATTAGTATTTATAAATATCCCGCCCACCGTACCCAGTCAAGCGTATGTGGTTATATATAAATACGTCAAATTATAAATCTCTATATTAAATCAACGAGATATCATTTAATTAATATAAAGCCCATTAATATCCCATAGTCCAATTTCCACAAGTGTCGGTCTTTTGTCCAAACCCCAATATGGTCCAAAGCCCAATAACCCAGTCTTAATATTTAGTCCAACATCACGATTACTTCGGCTTAAATAAACATAATAATAACTTAGCTACGAGACATTAATTTAAAAAGGTTGAACATAACTTACAATGAGTATTAATCGCGTAGTGTTACACGGACAGAATTTCGACTTACAAACTTACAACATTCGCCACTATAACCTTATTATTATTATTAACTTAAATATTAAAATTAAAATTATAAATATAAATATAGATTGAGAGATTGAAGTAGAAAAAGGTGCGTTGAATCGAGCATAATGCGCGGCCTTTTATAGGCCCACTTTGAACTGTACAGCTCCGCGAGTGCGGTATTTTTCTTCTTCACAGCTCCGCAGTCGCGGAGCTTTGGATTCCAGCTCACCAAATGAATTAAACTTGGGCTGCTGATTATTTATAATATATAATATTATATATAATTAATTATATATTATATTATATTCTTATGCATAGTTGACTTGTATTTTTAGCTCCGTTGAATCGTACGTTGATAGTTGGTTCATGTCTTGGTTCCGGATTTTCGAACGCCTTTTTGTATAATTTAATATCTTGTACTTTGCTTTTTGCGACTTGTACTCTTGTGATTTTGAGACGTTTCTCATCAATAAATTGAACCACTTGGATTGTACTTTGTACTTTTTAGCTTTTTGGTCGTTTGCGTCTTCAAATCGTCGAATCTGTCTTTTGTCTTCACCTTTTATTATTTAAACGAATATTACTTGGAAATAGAACAGTTGCAACTAAAAGCTTGTCTTTCTGGAAGGATAATGTTATGAAATATATGTTCGTTTTTAGCATTATCAATGTATAATGTTGTTGTGGTGGTGGTGGATTGTTTCTTGTTGTTCTGCCTCTTTTTGGTTGTCCACCTCGGCTAGATTGTCCCTGCAAAACACATTAACACCAAACCAAAAGAATATAGAAATCGTTGTGTTAGTGTTAGCTAAAAAAATAACCGTGTAGCAAGAGAACTTATTCATTCCATTCAAAGTTCAAAGGCATTGTGATTCATATAAGAAAAGTTGTATGTTAAAAATATTTGACCAAAGTTAACCAAAATCAACATAAGCTAGTAAATACACTTTCAAAAATGTGAATCACAAAATTCACAATTAAGCATCAACCTTGGACTCAAGCATGTTGCGTTCATAAACCTAGGTCATAACATGTAGAACTTGTATTCAAATTATTTCCATTACAAGCATAACACAAGTATCACAATTTAGTTCAACATGACCATTAACTTCTCATCTCGCAACTACATTATCGCATACAATACTATCAATTCAATTCAATAGGTCTAAACATGTGAAAATCAAGCATACATCTTTCATAAGAACATCAAAATTCAAAGTATGCTAGAAATTCAAGAAAATTCAATTCATGACCCGACCACATTGACATCTAAATCATCAACAACAAATTAAGCATTCACAATCTTCATCAAAATCCAATATCTTAAAGTAACAACCCTAATTTCAGATTTAATCACTACAAACCCTAGGTTCATGACCACACCCATTAAACATGTAATTATTGCAAAATCAAGACATAATAGATAATTAAACAACTAAGGCATGTTAATCTAAGTAAGAATCATGTAAATCAAATACCCCACACCTATCTTTCACATAATCATACATACAAGCATATAAATTGAGAAATCAAGAAAGAAAAGTGTGAAAAGGTAGTAGTATTACCCTAGAAGTCATGATTCAAGAACAAATTTGAAGGAAGAAATCACGAAATTGAAAGAATAAATTAGGGTTTTTTGAGAGTTGGTTCGTTTGAAAGAGAGAAAAATAGAGAAGAATGTGTTTTGTGGTTGAAAATTGGGTTAGATAAGCTATAAAACGCGTTTATTTTTTTTTTTTGGGTCAGGCCGTCTGGAAGGCGTCCAGAATTTGGACGGCGTCCAAATGTGAAGGACTGGACGGCGTCCCAATTTCTGGATGGCGTCCAGTTGTGAAGAAGAGGACGGCGTCCAAATTACCTGAAACGGCTGATCAAATTTTCCGACACTTGCAAGTTTAAAATCCCATCATATATCATTTTGCACAAAATAAAAAAATCGTACAAGTAATAAACACACAATTCAAAGTATTTACACTAGTGAACTTTTTTAACGATTCGTTCACCCAACTCGTCCCCATTTTTTATTTAAGCCTTGTTCTCGAAGTTGAGGTTAACCTCGTCTTCGATTTCTAGGGGACCATCAACATAGTGTTTGACTCGGTGGCCATTCACTTTAAAAATATCGCCCTTCCAGTTCACCACTTCAATTGTACCATAAGGGTACACTTTTCTAACAACAAATGGTCTCGACCATCGGGACTTAAGCTTTCCTGGTGACAATTTGAAACGGGCATTATAAACAAGGAAACGATCTCCTTCCATGAACTCCATTGGACTTTTTAATCTCTTATCGTGCCATTGTTTGGTCTTTTCTTTAAAAATTAGAGAGTTGTCATAGGCTTCAAGCCTTAACTCATCTAATTCATTCAATTGGGTCAAACGTAACCGACCCGCCTCCTTGTAATCCAAATTACATGCCCTTAGCGCCCAATGCGCTTTGTGTTCAATCTCCAAAGGGAGATGGCATGCTTTTCCGTATACCAGACAGAAAGGAGTGGTTCCAATAGGTGTTTTGTAGGCCATGCGAAAAGCCCACAATGCATCGTTTAACTTAACAGACCACTCTTTTGGATTTGCACCAACGGTCTTTTCAAGTATGCGTTTTAAAGACCGATTGGTATTTTCCACCTGCCCACTTGTTTGCGGATGATATGATGTTGAAATTTTATGGATAACTCCATAACGTTTCAACACCTTTTCCATTTTCGCATTGCAAAAGTGGGTGCCCCAATCACTAATAAGGGCTTTAGGTGTGCAAATCTTGAGAAAAGTTTCATCAAAAAGGTAACTACAACTCGGCCATCATTTGTTGGGAGAGGTTTTGCCTCCGCCCATTTGGAAACATAGTCTATGCCAACAAGTATGTAGAGGTAAGAATGAGACTTTGGAAAGGGCCCCATAAAGTCAATTCCCCAAACATCGAACACCTCGCATACTTGGATGCTTTGTTGAGGCATTTCATCCCGTTTAGTGATTTGACCGACCCGTTAGCATGCGTCACAAGCCTTACAAACAGTGTAGGCATCCTTGAATATTGTAGGCCAATAGAAACCGGCCTCGTAAACTTTCCTCCCCGTGATTTGGGGACCAAAGTGTCCACCCGTAGGACCAAGGTGACAATCAAGCAGAATTTCGGTGCATTCCTTCCCCAAAACGCACCTGCGAATAACTCCATCCGCACATCGTCTAAATAGATAAGGGTCTTCCTAAAAATAGTATTTTAGGTCACTAAAGAATTTCTTCCTTTTCTGATGTGACCAACCGGTTTCTAGGTACCCCCAACAATGTAATTGGTGAAATCAACATACAACAGGTCTTCCACCTTCTCAACTCGCATGAGGTATTCACCGGGAAAACCATCTTTAATACTCGATTCATGGAGTACTTCAAGATTGGGATTTTCAAGTCTAGAAAGATGATCAGTCGCGAGATTTTCGGCACCTTTCTTGTCCCGGATCTCGACATCAAATTCTTGCAAGAGCAAGACCCATCTTAGCAATCGAGGTTTGGTATCTGGTTTGGAGAAAAGGTATTTCAATGCCGAATGATCTGTGAAGACAATTGTCTTTAACAGGACAAGATAAGATCAAAATTTATCAAAAGAAAAGACGATAGTAAGGAGCTCCTTTTCTGTTATTGTGTAGTTTAATTGGGCTCCTTGTAAAGTCTTGCTTGCATAGTAAATGGGTTGAAAATGTTTTTCAACCCGTTGGCCCAAAACTGAACCAACTGCAAAATTCGATGCATCGTACATTAGCTCGAATGGTAGTGACCAGTTTGGAGATATAATTATTGGTGCGTTAACAAGTTTTTGTTTTAAAATGTTGAATGCCTTAGTGCATTCACTCGTGAAAACAAAGGGTGCATCTTTTTCGAGAAGTTTATTCAATGGCGTTGCAATTTTTAAAAAATCTTGAATGAATCGCCGGTAAAACCCGGCATGCCCGAGAAAACTTCTCACACCTTTCACATTTGAAGGAGGTGGATGGTTGGCAATGACGTCAACCTTTGCTGGATCCACCTGAATACCAACACTTGAGATTTTGTGCCCCAAGACAATGCCTTCTTTAACCATAAAGTGGCATTTCTCCCAATTTAGCACTAAATTTGATTTCTCACACCTAATTATTATTTTCTCCAAATTTAGAAGGCATGAATCAAAAGTGTCACCGAAGACTGAAAAGTCATCCATGAACACCTCCATGAAATCTTCAATCATATCGTGGAAAATAGCCATCATGCACCTTTGGAATGTTGCTGGTGCATTACATAGACCAAAGGGCATTCAACGGTATGAAAAGGTGCCATAGGGACACGTGAAGGTAGTCTTTTCTTGGTACTCGGGGGAGATGGGAATTTGAAAGTACCCCGAAAAACCATCTAGGAACAATAAAAGCTATTTCTCGCTAGTCTCTCTAACATTTGATCAATGAATGGTAGCGGAAAATGGTCTTTTCTAGTGGCATCGTTTAACTTACGATAATCAATATAAACTCGCCACCTGGTCACAGTTCGTATTGTGATAAGCTCGTCCTTATCATTTGTGGTAACAGTTATACCACCCTTTTTAGGAACACAATGGACCGGGCTTATCCACAGACTATCTGAAATTGGGTAGATTAGACCTGCATCTCGCAATTTAATGATTTCCTTCTTGACAACATCTTGCATATGAGGATTTAGCCTCCTTTGACGCTGCACCACCGGTTTGGAATTTTCTTCCATTAAGATCTTGTGAGTGCAATAAGAAGGACTAATTCCTTTTATATCATGGATTTTCCATGCAATAGCCGGTTTGAAGGCCTGTAACAAGAAAACAAGACGTTCTTTTTCATGTTTAGAAAGAAGTGGGAATTAATTACCGGAAGCTTCGAATCCTCCTGAAGGAAAGCGTACTCAAGATGATCAGAGAGCGGCTTAAGCTCCAAAATTGGAGGTTCCTCAATTGAGGGCTTACTCCGGTACTCACTATCCTTGTTCAGTTGTTCTAACTCCTCCTCAGTTGGTTCATACCCATTTGCCATCAATGTAGCCATCACATCCATTTCTTCAATAGAAAGTTCTTCATCTCCACTCGCCAAATCGTATGTACCTGTTTCATCCAATTCGGGAAATTCCTTTAAGAACTCATAATGCGAATCTATGCCTTGCATTAAATAACAAGTATCATCTGAAGTTTAGGATATTTCAATGACTTGTCAATTGCAAAAGTCGCACTAGCTTCACCAATTCTAAGGATCAACTGCTGATCATAAACATCAATGACACATCTAGCAGTATTTAAAAATGGTCGACCCAAAATAATTAGTATTCTGTCACCAACTTTCATGTCTAAAACCACAAAGTCTGCCGAAAAAATCAGATTTCCGGTCTTAACTAACATATTCTCTATTATTCCTTGAGGGAATTTTATAGAGCGATCAGCTAGTTGAATAGCCATTTGTGTGGTTTTGAGTTCCGCAGGGGCTAATTTAAGGTAAATCGAATAGGGCATCAAATTTATACTAGCCCCCAAATCGGCTAATGCCCTCATACAATCAAGGTCACCCATTAGACATGGAATAGTGAAACAACCCGGATCTTGAAGCTTTTCGGGAAGTGTGTTGGACGCCAGCGCTGAACATCTAGCATTTAAAGTGACTGATGAAATGCTTTCCATCTTCTTTCGGTTTATGAGCATGTCCCTCAAGAATCGAGCATATTTAGGCATTCCTGCAATAACATCAATAAAAGGTAAATTTACGTTAACTTTCTTGATGAGTTCCATGAATCTTGACTTTTCTTCCTCGAGCTTCTCCAATCTTTGTTTTCTTGGGAATGGGAGCGGTGGTTGATACGCTTTAACAACCGGTTTGACTCGCACCGTGTCTTTTTGACTTTCCATGTGCTCATTGTCAACACCTTCAACCACATTTTCCGGCTCCTTTTCTTTCTCCGGTTCATTCACACTACTTTGTTTACTCTCTTTTGTTAATGGAACATGAAAGTCAGAAACTTCTGGCATCTTTGGTGGATCATAGGTTACCCCACCTCCGGTAGTGATAGCCTTTGCTTGCTCATTTCGGGGGTTAGATTGCGTGTTGCTTGGCAATTTCCCCGGTTTTCTTTCGCTTAACAATTTAGTAAGATTACTCATTTGTTGTTCCAATACTTGAATGGAAGATTGTTGGTTTCTAAATTGTTGCTCATTCTTCTCATTTGTTTGGCTTATATTGGTAACAAGTTGAGTTTGCGATGCAATTAACTTCTCCAACATATTCTCCACATTTGAATTTTTCTCTTCATGTTGGGGTTTTTGATAAAAACCCGGAGTTTGTTGTTGGTACCCACTACTTGACCCTTGTTGGAAATTTGAATTTTGACCTTGAGGGTTGTAAGGGTTGTTGACGTTTCGGTTGAATTGGGCTCTTCCTTGAAATTGGTTGTTATTCCTTTGGCTTATGAAAGCCACTTCTTCTTTCTGAGCCATTGTCAAACCTGCATCACAATCTTTTCCTAAATGGAGACCACCACAGTATTCACAACCTACCTTCATACTATGAATTTTCTTGGTGATCTTTTCCATGTTTCGAGCAACACCGTCTATTTTCACACTTAGTGAACTAAGGTCATCATAAGCATTGGTGCTTTGGACTTGAGAATGACGAATAATTGTTCTTTCTTGATGCTACTCATGAGAATAATCGGCTTGTTTCTCGATTATCTCATAAGCTTCTTGCTCGGTTTTGTCCATGAGTGAACCTCCAGCCGCTTGATCAATAGAAATTTGGGTTGCAACATCACAACCCTTGTAAAAGATTTGAACTTTTTGGAAGGTATCTAAACCATGGTTTGGACAACCTCTTAGCATTTTGGAAAATTGATTCCATGCTTCATACAGGGTTTCCATCGGCTTTTGACAAAATTGGGTAATTTCTTGTTGGAGTCTCACGGACTTAGAAGCTGCAAAATATTTTTTAAGAAATTTTTCCAACATACCATCCCAAGTTTCTATCGTAGCCTCGGGTAATGAATCTAACCAACTATGTGCTTCCCCGTGGAGTGTCCATGGGAAAAAGTTTTAAAAATACATTTTGGTCAGTGTCCGCTTGAAGCTTGAATAGAACACATATCTCCTGAAAAAGACGAATATGTTCATTAGCATCTTCATTCGGACCTCCACCAAATTGACATCTATTGTTAATCATTTGGAGAATAGGTCCTTTTATTTCAAATTTTACCTCACCAGGTGGCTGAGTAATTGCACTTCCTTGTCCAGTTCGGGTTGCCTTCATCTTGGTCACCATTGATTGTCTTGGTACCACCGGTCTTTGTGCCTCTCCTTCCATTTCAAAATTTGGAGGATGAATGGGTTCATCAAATTCAGAATATCGAGGCTTGGTCGTTCTTGATGATTCCGAATCAAATGTTTCCTGCTTTGATGAAGACTCAAAAATTTCAAGTACTTCTTTTGGTATCCTACCAAGCTTTCTGTCCAGTTCTGTAAGTGGTGTAAGTAGCGGAGAATCTGAATTTCGGGTATGTGGCATATGCAACCTAAAATCTGTCAAACACACAACTAACAAAACTATTAAACGCACCGATTCTATAAGTTTATAAATCAAAAAACTATTTAAAAAAATTAAGAAACTACTTAATCACAAATTAGTTAATAATTCTGTTTTGACACAAAACTGTCCCCGGCAGCAGCGCCAAAAACTTGATGTGATGAATCAGGTATATAATTTATATTAGGAAAAATACCGGTTATTAGAACTATTACACAACTACGGGCAGTGTACCCGATCGTGTAGTAGTATAGATAATGGTTTAGTCCGTGTATCGTTCCAAGGACAGTTGTATGAGTCAAACTATAATTAGAAACTATATTATGATTAACTAAGTAAATGAAACTAAAGGTACAAGATGTTATGGTTTTGCCCTTTAACGATGGGCTAATCAAGACAAGTTCTAGTTTACAAGTAAAAGAAATGTTTTTGGTAATTTTTGGTTTTAAACAATTGTAAATAAAGCAAATAAGATAGTTTGATTTAGATCAAAAAGATGAAATGTTCATCTAGATATTTTACCCTCGGTATTGGATGTAAGTTTTGATATTAAGGCCTGATTGAATGATTATGTATGTAAGTTATCTAATAGGTTCACCAAGAGTTCTCTTTAGTAAACACGCAAACACAATTACAAGATCAAGGGTTCCCTTTTTACTATAGTTCTTGTATTTGTAATCGGATAACTTAACTAGTTCTAAGGCTTGAAACTTGACTTCTATGTTCATAGTTATCAATAATTGTGCAAACGTTCGTTGCATACAATTCATTCATATATCGTTTAATCAAATGAATCTAATTTACCCCTTGATCCGGTTTAGTAAATAATCAATCTAAGACAAGTTGATTATAAATCAATATGATAAATTAAAAAGAGTTCTCTTTATCAACAACATATCAATTAACTAGTTACAAATGATTTTTAACATCAATAAGTATATTCTTGAATCAAGCTTAAAACTATCACACAAAATACATTCAATCCATAAGATCACATCCAATACTTCAGTTATTAATCTAGACAAACATTATAGAGTTTAGCCAAAAATCATATTAACAAACAAAATAGCAATCAATTGATAAGTAGAATTCATTGTTAAGAACAAGAAATCAACCTAATAGAGAATGAATCTTGAATGGAGAAGGTGTTGAATCTTGATTCTTTGGATGTTACACCTCTTCAAAGAGCTTGGAGTTCTCCAAAATAGCTCCTAAAATTGTCTTCTAACTCTTCTGGTTCGTATCTGATCATCTATGACAACTGGTCTCCCAATCATTCACTTTTAAAGTGGTTAAAGTGGGTCAAAAGTCAAAAGTAGGCTAAAACCTACTACTAGACGGCGTCCCAGATTCTGGACGGCGTCCTGTACTGAAGGGCTGGACGGCGTCCCATATACTGGACAGCGTCCAGTTGTAAAGGGCTGGACGGCGTCCCACTTCCTTGGACGGCGTCCAGTTGAACTGAAGTTCACTGTCTCGTTTTTTCATAATCTCCCTTAATTTGGACGGAGTCCCAATCATTTTGAACGGAGTCCAACATATCTGAAGCCTTTTTTTATCATTTTAGAGTGCTAATTTGACCGTAACTTGTATCGGGATCAACCATTATGATGTCACAACTCATATAATGGTCATAAATCATCAAAACTCTTCACAAATCTCTTTCCGATACAAATTTGCATATCTTTGTCTATCACTTGTAGAAACGCCTTCATTATCCTTGATTCTAGAGTATTTCATTATGATATTGCGATAGATATATATGATGAAATCGAGCAATATCATAAACCGTGGTCGTCTCGGGCTACTATTTGGCCGACTAGTCGGTTTGGTGACTAGCTCGTCCCGTTTCACCCAAAAACGTTTAATTCGTCGATCAATGATCAAAAGTCATGTCAAAGTTTGTACGAGTCGGTCAAAGTCAAGGTTGGTCAATGTTAATGTTAGGTCATAATTTTAACAATGTTTATTCTAAGAATGTTTGCCCTACACACTGAAGGTATTTCATGTGCTCGAGAGACATATTAAATTAATGTGGCTAATGTGTTATGATCCAAGTTGGGTCATACCCAATAACAAGCTTACCAACACTTTATATGTATTTAATCTTAACGACTGGATCATTAAATAAATACCCGACACTTGAACTTTAGAAAAACAGTTTTCTAAAATACTATCACTTGAGATAAATTATTTGGATAATTTATATTTAATTATTTATAGGTTTAAATAATTATGTTGTGTTATATTTTATAAATTGGTTTATAAAATGTAAGTAACTTTACAATTGAATGCTTTATATAACAAGTTTTTCATATATTATTACAAGACTTTTAACAAGTTTTATAAAAATTATGAATCTTGTTATACTACAAGCGTGGGACGTTTTTTTTTTTGTCTCCAAGGAGACTCCACTTGCTTGTCTTTTGTTAGTTTTAAGATAACACTTCTCAAGGGCATGCAACTCTCTCTAATATCAAGTATTTTTAACTCACTCATGAATACAAGTTTTGAGATTATTCTCTCCCTCTCTGGTGTTGCTGCTGCCGTGAGTTTACAAGGGAAAAGGAGAGAGTTTTGCTAGTGAATTTCAAGTAATTAAGTGTCCTAAAATCCTAACCAAACAAAGATAAGTGTTGGTGATTGAAAGCTTGGGGTATTACACGCTTGAGGCTTCAAGTTAGAGGCTAATTTCATCATCTTCTTCATCTTTTTCTGCTGTCCATTTCAGCCCTCAATTCATCATTGAGGAGGTATAAACACTCTTCCTTTCTTGATATATTTGTAAGCATATAATCAAGACTTGATATCCACTTGGAATTCAAATTAATTGGTTAAATATACACACTTGTTTTCTTAATAAATCATGCTTCCGCTTGCTATATATATCTTACTAAATTGGTTTAGTATGTTAACATTATGAACATGTTGTTATATTGAATTCCAACAATGGTATCTAGAGCCGAAGTTATTGATATATGCTTCAATATGGTCTTTAAACCCACTATATTTGCATTCCATGTACATGGATGAATATGGAATGTAAAAATGTTCGGGTTTGGGAGGGATGGTGATGTTGGCCGAAATCTTGGACCCCAAAATGGGTTTTTGGTTGCTCCATTTTGGTCATTTTGTTGATATATTTATGTTCACAATCATTGCCTCGACCTTTTGTTTGAATGTATGTTTGGTTGATTTGTTAATCTTTCAATATGGTTGTTATATTCATTCAATTTGGTTTGTAAAATTAATTATTCATTTAATATGTAATATTAATTTTGGTTATGTAATTTATTTTATATTTGGCATGTAAAATAGATTAGGTTGTATTTTCATTTTCTAGACAAAATGTATTAGGATATATTTTGTAACAAGATGAAGATGCATGAAGATCACAAGGAATAACACAAGAAGCATGTGGATGCAAGGTTAAGTGGGAGGTTAAAACCTCTTACTTTGTGTTTCACCCATTGACCGGTGGCATTTTGTTTTCGGCTAAACAAAATGTCTACCAAAAGGCTTGATTGTGAACATTTATTTTGCATGCGTGGTTGTTTTAATTCCTTGTATGATTGTGGATTGTGTATGTTACTACAACAAGTTATCACACAAGTTAACAACAAGCAAAACTACAATTTAATTGGTTAAATTATTAACAACATGAAATTTACCAAACCACAATTTAATCGGTTAAATTGAAATGGCTAAATGGACATTAATAAATGGTTATTAAGAACTAAAAACGGATTGCACATATAAAAGGTTTATATCAAAGTAATAAAATTGGCATTATTACATGACATGAAAATGGATTTTCATAAGTACCATACACTAAATACATGTTGGTGTATGGCATAAAAGTTTTCTCAAACTAGAAATAATGGAAACTTAAAATCCCTTTTACAAGGTAAACAAGTTAAATGCCATCCTTTTGTGTGACACTTAGACATATTAGGGAACTCATGATGGGATAAAGGTCACCTAACCGTCATGAACAAACTAATATGATTAAGGTGAAATTCGCATGCTTGTGGGATAAAGGTCACCTAACCACTTATATGTTAAGTTTACACGTTTACACAAGTAGGACGACTTGATTTGGAAATCATGAACTTAGGGTCACCGAAGTATGATGAACAAATAGGCGTTGATGGGATAATATGCCATGCAAAAGGATTGCATGATCCCATAACTTAGAAGTTGCAAAAGGATTTCAATTGTCATATAATGACTACCTAGCTAAATCAAATGACGGGATAAAGGTCACCTAACCGAAATTTGGTTTACCGTTGGATTCTAAAATTTAATAAATATCAATTGGATTTAAAGGGTATTGATTGTTAAATTAAAAATAATACTTAAACAACTTTGTTAAATTTTGTAGATGGCCGCCAATAACAACAACATTCCTAACGCACCAATCAACTTTAACAACCTATCGTTGAGGTCTATCCTCGAAAAGGAAAAACTCAACCATACGAACTTCATGGATTGGTTCCGCAATCTAAGAATTGTCCTCAAACTAGAGGATAGGGCATATGTGTTGGAAGACCCCATTCCCGATCAACCGGACGAGGATGATGCACAAGGCATGGCTTATTGGGAGAAATATTGCACCGATTCGTTGCAAGTTTCTTGCCTCATGCTTGGGACTATGATACCCGAACTCCAAAAGGATTTTGAACATCATAGTACATATGACATGATCACACAGTTGAAGGAGATGTTCCTTCAACAAGCTCGTGTCGAGCGCTTTGAAACGGTCCGAGCGCTTCATGCATGTCGGATGGACGACACCCAATCCGTTTCATCTTATGTCCTTAAGATGAAAAGCCTAATTGATCGAGCAAACCGTCTTAATTGCAACGTGTCTAATGAATTAGCCACGAACCTTTTCCTTAACTCATTGTCAAAGAGGTTTGACACATTTGTGTTAAATTATAACATGAATGGTTGGGATAAAAGCATTGGCGAATTACATGCCATGCTTAAGACGGCCGAATCGAGCATGGGTAAAAGGGCTTCACCCATGTTTATGATAAATGAAGGCGGGTCCAAAAACAATAACACTTCTAAGCCGAAGGCGGCTAAGAGGAAAGGACCCGCCTACCAAGGCAAAGGCAAGGGAAAGGGGAAGATGGTTACCCCAACCAACAACAACAGAAGCAAAAGGTTGCTGGTAAAGCAAACCCCAAGGAGGATCCGTGCTTTGGTTGCAGTGAAATGGGTCACTGGAAACGCAACTGCCCGGTCTACCTTAAGGAGTTGAAGGAAAAGAGGGATGCAGGGCAAACCTCAGGTAATGTATATATGGTATACATTGAGCTTAGTATTACTTCTTCTAATACATGGGTATTAGACACAGGATGTGGAACTCATATTTGCAATTCTTTGCAGGGGTTCAAAAGAAGTGATCAAGAAGTGGAAACAACAAGTCTCTTCATGGGAAATGGAGCAAGGGTGCAAGTGAAAACTCAAGGAGACTTCGTTTTGAAGCTACCAAGTGGTTTGGAGCTTATTTTGAAAAATGTTTTGTATGCACCCGATTTATCTCGAAACATTATTTCTGTATCCCGTTTGAAACAATGTGGTTTTAACCTTAATTTCATTAATGATGATATCCATGTTTCTTTAGATAATGTGTTCTATTTCAAAGCTTCGCCTTCGAATGGTATTTATGAATTGGTTCATGATGACACATCACATGATAGCTCAATATTCCATTCAAACACCAAGAAACTCAAAAGGGATTTGAGTGATTCCTACTTATGGCATTGTTGCCTTGGTCACATAAACAAGAATCGAATGCATACACTTCAAAAGAATGGACTTTTGAAATCAAATGAACTAGACTCGTTTGACGTATGTGAATACTGTTTACAAGGCAAAATGACAAAAGCACCTTTCAAAGGGACCTATGAAAGGGCTAAAGACTTATTGGGATTAATACATTCGAATGTATGTGGACCCTTTAAGCCCATGACTAGGAATGGTGAAAGATACTTCGTTACTTTCATTGATGACTTCAGTCGTTTCGGATATGTCTACGTATTAAGACACAAGGACAAAACTTTTGAAGCATTCAAGGAATATCAAAATGAAGTACAAAATCAACTCAATAAGACAATCAAGGTACTTCGTACCGATAGAATAGGTGAATACCTAAGCGATGCTTTCCAAGATCATCTTAAAGGTTGTGGGATTATCTCACAACTTACTCCTCCTGGAACACCCCAACTTAATGGAGTTTCCGAAAGGAGGAACCGAACCCTAATGGATATGGTTCGATCTATGATGGCTAGAAGCTCGTTACCTCTATCATTTTGGGGTTATTATCTATGCTCTGTGGCTCGTATTTTAAATATGGCCCCAACCAAGAAAGTAGAACGAACACCTCATGAGATGTAGTTTGGAAAACCTCCATCTCTATCATACTTAAAGGTATGGGGATGTGAAGCTTACCCTAAGCGTTACGTCCCTAATAAGTTAAATGCTCGATCCACAAAGTGTATCTTCATAGGATATCCCAAGGATAATATGGGATATTATTTCTATGATCCTTCCGAACAAAATGTATTTGTTGCTCGGAAGGCTGAATTCCTTGAAACTAAGTTCCTAATGGAAGGTGATAGTGAAAGGAAGATAGATCTTGAGGAGGTTCGAGATCAAGTAGATGATACACAATTGGTTGATACTAGCACTCAACATGAAAATGTTGAAAGTGATCAAATGGATGATCAAAATACACAAGACGTTCGCAAATCTGGTAGGATTAGTAATCCTCTTGAGAGATATGGGTTTCTCATGGATGGTTGCAATGTAGTTGATTTGGATGAACCAACAAACTACCAAGATGCTTTATCAAGGATTGATAAGGATAAATGGCAGGAAGCCATGAACGCTGAGATGCAATACATGTATGACAACCAAGTTTGGGAACTGGTTGTACAACCTACTGGCTCAAGGCTAGTTGATTGTAAATGGCTTTTCAAAATGAAAACCGACATACATGGAAACTTGGATACATATAAAGCTAGACTTGTAGCAAAAGGTTTCACTCAAACTCAAGGGATTGACTATGATGAAACTTTTTCGCATGTGGCAATGCTAAAGTCTATTAGGATATTATTTGGCATTGCTGCTCATTATGATTATGAAATATGGTAAATGGATGTCAAGACCGCTTTCCTAAATCGATATCTTGTGGAAGATGTCTACATGGTTCAGCCTGAAGGTTTTGTTGATCTGAAATATCCTAAAAAGGTATGCAAGTTAAAGAAGTCAATCTACGGATTGAAACAAGCATCTAGAATGTGGAATCATCGTTTTAATGAGGAAGCCGAGAAATTTGGCTTCATTAAAAATGGTGATGAAGCTTATGTATATAAGAAAGCTAGTGGGAGCACTATCATGTTCCTTGTACTATATGTGGATGATATATTGTTATTTGGAAATGATATTCCGGCAATGCAAGGAGTTAAAACTTGGCTAAGTAAATGCTTCTCCATTAAGGATCTTGGAGAAGCACAATACATTTTAGGGATTGGGATCTACATGAATAGATCTAAGAAACTGATAGGTTTGAATAAAAGTGCATACATTGAAAAGGTCTTGAAAAGGTTTAAGATGGAGAACTCTAAGAGTGGTTTGGTACCTATTCAAAGAGGAACGCCTCTCAGTTCATCTCAGTGCCCTACCACAAAAGATGAACAAGAGAGAATGAAGAGAGTCCCTTATGCATCTGCTATTGGGTCAATCATGTATGCAATGATATGCACTAGATCGAATGTGTCATGCGCCCTAATCTTGACAAGTAGATACCAGAATAACCCAGGAAACAGTCATTGGATTGCGGTTAAAAGTATATTGAAATACCTTAAGAGGACTAAGGATATGTTTCTAATATATGGATCTGGTGAGGAGGAACTTGTTGTAAAGGGTTACATGAACGCGAGTTTCCAAACTGATCGAGATGATTCTCGATCACAGTCCGGTTATGTCTTCACGTTAAATGGAGGAGCGGTCTCTTGGAAGAGTTCAAAACAGGATGTTGTTGCATTATCCACTACAGAGTCGTAGTACATTGCCGCCTCATTGGCAGCTCAGGAAGCTGCATGGATGAAGAAATTCATCAACGACTTAGGAGTAGTCCCTTCCATTCAGGACCCTCTTGAGATCTTTTGTGACAACGAGGGTGCGATTGCTCAAATCAAAGAACCTCGTGCTCACCAAAAGACCCGTCACATTGAGCGGAGATTCAACTACATAAGGGATGAAGTTGAAAAAGGAAAGATATGTATTCGCAAAGTTCACACAGATCTTAATATAGCGGATCCTCTCACGAAGCTCTTACATGGATCAAAACATACAGGACATGTTTGTGCATTAGGGCTTCGATATTCTAGTGATTGGTCATGATCTGTTTTAAGTATTGTAACGGAACGAAATTGTTCAAACTCATTAATATAATTATGGTATTAATTTATTTTGAGTCATGTTCCTATTTTGCATATTTTATCCATGAATAAGTAATTATTCTAAATTTCGTAATCGATCACATTCGTGCGAACAAGTGTGAGGTTTAGACTATTATGAACTTGGATTGGTATACATTCACGGACTGAATGGGGGGCAAGGTTGCTACCAAGGTTCATAGATATTTGTGGGATGCAAATATTGGAAGACCCGCCCTCAAGATTTGCTAAATGGAGCATTTGTGGTTGATCACATGTAATCTTGAGTAAAGGCGAATATCATTGTATCCTCTGACCTGAGATACATATTGGGTTCAGATATTTACCAAGTATTGTGCCTTGATTCTTTCCTTCGCTATTCTGAAATATGGTAGTTCATAAGGAAGAGCTCAGGTACAATGCAAGGTACATATTTAGGACGTATGTAGTCAAGATGGAATTTGTCCCTCTTATTCGTTGAGAGTCAGATGTCTAAGGCCTGATAAAGTTAAATCTAGAAGAGAGTGATCACTCTGTGTCTCTTGGATTTAACATGACATCTAGGACGAAAGGATATAATGAAAAGATTCACCTATTCATATTCGAGATGGGAACTCGAAAGGGATGATGTTATTGAATGGCACATAGTCATAACATATTGGGGGTGATGGACGGTCGTTAGGTGGTATCCATCACTTGCATTAATTTCTTATGTTTCTCGTGCAAGTGGGAGATTGAAGGTATTTCATGTGCCCGAGAGACATATTAAATTAATGTGGCTAATGTGTTATGATCCAAGTCGGGTCATACCCAATAACAAGCTTACCAACACTTTATATGTATTTAATCTTAACGACTGGATCATTAAATAAATACGCGACACTTGAACTTTAGAAAAACAGTTTTCTAAAATACTATCACTTGAGATAAATTATTTGGATAATTTATATTTAATTATTTATAGGTTTAAATAATTATGTTGTGTTATATTTTATAAATTGGTTTATAAAATGTAAGTAACTTAACAATTGAATGTTTTATATAACAAGTTTTTCATATATTATTACAAGACTTTTAACAAGTTTTATAAAAATTATGAATCTTGTTATACTACAAGCATGGGACGTTTTTTTTTTGTCTCCAAGGAGACTCCACTTGCTTGTCTTTTGTTAGTTTTAAGATAACACTTCTCAAGGGCATGCAACTCTCTCTAATACCAAGTATTTTTGACTCACTCATGAATACAAGTTTTGAGATTATTCTCCCCCTCTCTGGTGTTGCTGCTGCCGTGAGTTTACAAGGGAAAAGGAGAGAGTTTTGCTAGTGAATTTCAAGTAATTAAGTGTCCTAAAATCCTAACCAAACAAAGATAAGTGTTGGTGATTGAAAGCTTGGGGTATTACACGCTTGAGGCTTCAAGTTAGAGGCTAATT
Source organism: Rutidosis leptorrhynchoides (assembly GCF_046630445.1). Lineage (NCBI taxonomy): Eukaryota > Viridiplantae > Streptophyta > Magnoliopsida > Asterales > Asteraceae > Rutidosis > Rutidosis leptorrhynchoides. The sequence goes on from NC_092342.1 coordinate 315,046,361, forward strand.
TCATCATCTTTTTCTGCTGTCCATTTCAGCCCTCAATTCATCATTGAGGAGGTATAAACACTCTTCCTTTCTTGATATATTTGTAAGCATATAATCAAGACTTGATATCCACTTGGAATTCAAATTAATTGGTTAAATATACACACTTGTTTTCTTAATAAATCATGCTTCCGCTTGCTATATATATCTTACTAAATTGGTTTAGTATGTTAACATTATGAACATGTTGTTATATTGAATTCCAACACACACATGTTTGAAATATTTATTATTGAAATACTTATCTGTAAGATATATGATAAATATTATATTACTAAACGTCGACGTCAGTCAACGTCCGACTCAACTCTGACTCGACCGAATAATTGTTTTAAAGTCCCGACCGACTCGTCTCCATCTCGTGACTTTTCCAACCTCAAAATTAATAAAGTAATAAATTCATAGAGCAATAACGAAACAAGTTGTCTAGTTATCTGCAAAATGAAAGCAACACCACCTTACAACTAAGAAAATTAATCATTGAACTAAGTAATACAGTATGCTACAGACACTTATAAACACAAAAGACATCTTAGTAGCATCCTTCACAAATTCAGTAGCGTAAGATATGAAACAATACGAGTGAACTGGGAATGTGTCCAGACGATCCAGTTGCCGAATATTTGGTGAAAGATAAAGATTATACATAAAAAATTAAATTAATTAAAAAAATATACATTAATAAAAGGTGTAGGTTTTAAAGAGATTAAAATATCTTACAGACTTCAATTCACCAAAGTTTCAAACAGGCTGTCTGCCACCTAAACATGGTAGCCCAATAAAGATATCCCCAATAAAGATAGGAAGTGCCGTATGACACATTAAACGACAAGTCGACAATGGATCACGGTGGTGGGTGATCCCATCCACCAATTAACTTATTCTCCGATCAGTAAAACGGTTTTACAACTCTGTTATTCGGTCGGGATTCATCGCTTTGCTTGATTCATCGTGTGTGTGATTTGGAACGGGTCTCTGAGGTTCTTTTGTGAGAAAAAAACTTTTTTTTATCTAATTTTATTTATTAATTGCTAATGATGAGTTTTGTATAAAAAGATCACCATCTTTCGGGACTGATTCATGATGTTATTTATGCAATTCTGAAGCTAATTTTATTGTTGAAATTTTGAGTTTTGAAAAATGAAATTTTGTGCTTGTGGACGGTCAAGTGTTCTTTAAAAAAACCAGCAGTACTTAACATTATTCACAAGCTAAATATACTAGTAGCCATTGTTGTTTTTGTTGCTGATACGGTATCTCGTATCTGCACTCCATGATGTGGCTAAAATATTGTTTACTGAGACTAAACACATATTGAATCAAGTCGTATAAGTAAATTTAACTGTACAAGGGCTCTATTGAATTAGCCATGTTAACCTATTGCTTTAGTAATTTGTGTTTATGTGTAGGTGGGCTTAAATCATGTAGATTAGTTAAGTCAAATTGGTGACAATTAAGATGACTAGCTATAAGGTGTAATCGTACGGGCTGACAGATTGTTTACGTTTACGTTCTACGCTTTACATTTTAAGTTTAGGTTTTACGGTTTACGTTTTACGTTTAGGTTTTACGTTATACATTTACGGTTTACGTTTTCTGTTTGCGTTTCACCTTTACGTTTTACTTTACGTTTTACTTTTACGTTTTGCGTTATACATTGGCATTTTACTTTTTACATATACGTTTTACGGTTTACGATTTACGTTTAGGTTTTACATTTTAAGTTTAATTTAGTGTATGTTTTACGTTTATGTTTTACATTTTATGTTTCGCGTTTACATTTTACGACATACGTTATATGTTTCCGTGTTACGTTATATGTTTACGTTACGGTTTACATTTTACAACATACACTTTAAGTTTATGTTTTACATTTACAGTTTACGCTTTATTTTTTACATTTTACGTTTTTCGTTTACGTTTTTAAAATCCTGGAATTTCAAATCCCCGAACCAAACGCATGATAAGATTTCAAATCCTAAAATTTCAAATCCCATGGGATTTCAAATTCTGGGATTTCAAAAACTCAAACCAAACGCCACGTAATTCCCTACTATAAATAAAGGGGTCATCCTCACTTTCCATCTTATCTTATATTTCCCACTCTAGCTCATTCTCTCTCATCCTCTCACCTCTCAACAACACTTCTAGGGTTTTTGCTTTTATAGGGCTTTTTCCCTCACGACCTGACTACCCGATCTAATCGGACAGTCAAATCAACCATTAACCACCATCTCGAGATCATCATCTCTATTCTGGTTATCACGGTATTCAGACCGAAGTGTTGATGTCGTTGATCCCCAAAACCCCTATTTCGTTGATTCAAGCGTACATCTGCCTTAGCCGCAAATTTATGCTTGATCAATGTATTTGACTTGTAATTGAATATAGATTATTTGTTTAGTAAAATAAACGGTAAGACCTTGTCAATCATTCATTGAAGATGAATCAATAATAACACTACTAGTATCATGATTAAGCTCTAATTAGAAAGTCTCTAAGAGTTCAGTTGATAAAATTTAATGATTTAACGTTGAATAGTTCATAATTCGAATGATTCAAATGTTCTGAATGAAGTTGCTTATAAATGAAAATAACTTGTTTGATAATTATTTTGAAGTAATAATATGAATGATGTAAAATTACTTTATTAACATTTGACATAAAAAAAACAACAATATAGTTGTGACGACCCGGAAATTTTCGATCAAATTTAAACTTTAATCTTATATGATTTCGACATGATAAGCAAAGTCTATAATGTTGAGTCTCGAAAATTTTGAAACAATGTTCATGTATTCAATTACCTTCGACCAGTTTCGACGATTCACGAACCAATAATTGTAAATAGATATGTGTGTGTGTGTGTGTGTGTGTGTGTATATATATATATATATATATATATATATATATATATATATATATATATATATATATATATATATATATATATATATATATAAATGGTAATTGAAAATATAATTTGAAATATTGTATGGTATTGCTATTAAGCAAGTTAAATTCAAACATATATAATTTTAAAATAAACGGTGATCCGAAAATGAGTTCTATAAATTTTTGACTTATTAATAAAATATTTAGAGGTTATGTAATAAATTTTAACACTTTTTATATTTTACTTGGGGTAAATTTGAACACTTTTTATATTTTACCCAGAATTGAGAGGGACAGTTGATGTAATTTTTATTTAATAAATTAATGATCAAATTTTATACCATAATGATCAAAATAAAAAAATATAGTTAATTTAAAAATAAAATTTCATATTTGGACTTTGATATATCAGAATCCAACAAGTGGCATAATGAAGAAAACATTGGACAAAATAAAATTTGTTAGAAACAAAAAAATTAACTATGAGAAATTTTGTTAAGAATCCACGCTAACTGTTCCTAGCTAACTGCTACATTTTATTTATCGCAATTTAATTATCGCAATTTATATTCTCATAATTTTATTTATCGTCATTTAATTTCTGTTATTTATTTTACGCACTTTAAATATTGGACACGTATACAAGGTTTTGACATATCATATCGACGCATCTATATATATTATTTGGAATAACCATAGACACTCTATATGCAGTAATGCTTGAGTTAGCTATACAGGGTTGAGGTTGATTCTACAATAATATATATACTTTGAGTTGTGATCGAGTCTGAGACATTTATATAATGGGTCACGATACGTATTAATTAATTCGAATATTATATATGAATTATTGAATTACTAATTGTGGACTACCAACATTGGACAATTAAAAATGAATTAAAATATTGATTATAACATATGAAACTAAACATTTCTTCAAATTTGCCACTTGATTTCATCTTAAACCTCATTTGTATCTTGACGATTACAATCTGCGTTAAACTTTTCATGATTCTTGGAAACACCTCAATCGAGTGGATGAACCAACCGCATTTCATCTATGGAAGAAAAGATTGATGCATATAGTTATGCACCTGAAAAACTCTTGGAACATGAGTAAATGTTTAACACGTATCTGTGCTAGCTCCTTTGACGTTGACATTACGAAAATAACTTTGCAATCCCTTTCCAAATTAGCCAATTTTGTCACAGCTTCAGCAAATCAATTTCGACTTTTCATTCGGATTAGCCTTATTATAACCTTGATATATAAGTCTACCTATTGTCGTCGTTACCAGAGAACCATTTATATCCCACCACACTAGCATGTAAAATTACCAGCAACTTCATTACACATCAGCTTAAGTCTATCCGAAAAACCATTATAATTGTTCATTAAAACCTTATCATATACTCATCCGCATCTTATAACAAGAATTGCCATACCAATTACCGAGAACTAGCAATCAGTATTTTGAAATCTCACAGCATGTCTACATCAACAGTTATAAGTATAACATTTATCTCTTAGAATTATGGTCTTCCATTCTGAAATTCTGAAAAGCACCCAGTCTACGAATCAATACTCTGAATGTTGAAAAAGCTGAATGAAGCAACAAAAACTGTAAATGACTTTAACAGTCGGAAGTTTGATGATAAAGAATAATATGATGGCAAAGCTCAGAAAAGTTGGAACTGGAAAATGGATTGAGCAAACCATGAAGGAGGCTGTAGACAAATCACAAATACTAAACCTGACTTCAAAGAATCCAAATGATTCAGTATCTACCGAAGTGATTATCGAATACCTTGCTACTGACTCTAAACCCTTGCAGACAAATCTTCTTCATTATCCTTTGATATTAGAAATTCTAAGATATTATCGTATCTTTCATTATAAATATCCTCGATATTTCTGAAAATATTTTCCTAGCTATTCTTATCTGAAATCAATTATCTCTTCGCGCTATCTGTATTACATCATAAAGGAAACTGCTTAGTTTATATATCCTAAAACCTTTGAGTTTAAAATATGAATGTTTTTGAAGTAGTGTTGGAAACTGATGCATGAGCTAGTATAATATAATGACACTTGATCAACGTGATTATATTACAGTAAGTCATGCTGAGTTTCTAATAGAACGTGATGATTCACAGATCATAACGTCATCATGTGCCATGTTACATAACTCTTTCATTCTGCTTAACTTCTGAACATATCAAGAAAGTATATTCTTGATAGTTCTATTCTCAGTGATTCAGGTAATTTGACAAATCAAATCGTGCGATTACATTCTTTCTTATTTAGAACATTAAGTTCATTCGAAATTCCATACTTACGAATTCTGGACCTTTACTCTCTATACTAGAGGTCGAGAAGAGAATAAAAAGGCAAAGAGCTCCAAATTATAAGAGAAAATATAAAGCCCAATAACAACACTGAGGTTACAAACCGTGAATATTAATACGAATAGCAATATATAGACACGATATAATTAAGAATAGTATCACCCCAAGGAAATAGTAGAAGTAAACAGATTTTTCTGGTGGAAGATTAAAAAGAAGGATGACAGAAATGATAATTAGGAAAATATCAAGGAGTAGAACTGGATTAAGCATTTTCATAATATTTTGGATGTATGAACTATGAAAGAAAGTATAAGAATGGTGAGAATAATGGAACGGAAGAGTGTAATTTATAATGGAAATATCAGACAGAGTAATCGAGGCAGATCACCGTATTTAATTATAGAGATCTTAATTTCCTTATTCGCCGAAGAATCAGATCTTATTTAGATTTCAATGATTTCTTTAAATCCCTTGAATTTCGGAAATCAACCGTGACTACGTCACCGATTAAGTCAAACCTGCATTTACTTATTTCACTCTTTTATGATAGCTTCATTCGTACCCTTCGAGTAATCGAATTATTTTATCCATAATACTCTATGGTAATAAAACTCTATTTATCAACTCATATTCGTCATGAAAACATTTTTATTGTTAGTCATGACGACCTCGATCAAATTTCGGGATGAAATTTCTTTAACGGGTAGCAGCGTTGTAAATCTCCTTATTTCTCCCCGAGATCTCCCCGAGATCTCGTTTTTGAAAGGCCGCCGAGACGAGATGTCCATCTCCCGAGATTTCTCGGTCAACGGGGTCAAACTTGGTCAAAGTCACGATTTCTCGAAATTTCTCGCCCATTTCTCGAATTTTTTCATAAAATCTCGTAATTTTTCAGATTTTCTCGCTCATTTCTTCGATTTCCTTGTAAAATCTAGTAAAAATGTATATAAATGTACTAAATTTATTTATTAATATATATTTATACTATAAAAACTAAAAAGTTAACGTAAGTCAACATCCGAGATCTCCCCGAGAATTTTTCGAGATGCCGAGATCTCCCTAAAAATGTCCAAACGAGATCTCCCCGAGATCCGAGATCTCCAACCTTGACGGGTAGGTACTGTGACGACCCAGAAATTTTCGATCAAATTTAAACTTTAATCTTATATGATTTCGACACGATAAGCAAAGTCTATAATGTTGAGTCTCGAAAATTTTGAAACTATGTTCATGTATTCAATTACCTTCGACCATTTTCGACGATTCACGAACCAATAATTGTAAATAGATATGTGTGTGTATATATATATGTATGTATATATATATATATATATATATATATATATATATATATATATATATATATATATATATATATATATATATATATATATATATATATATATATATATGGTAATTGAAAATATAATTTGAAATATTATATGTGATTGCTATTAAGCAAGTTAAATTCAAAAATGTATAATTTTAAAATATACGGTGATCCGAAAATGAGTTCTATAAATTTTTGGCTTATTAATAAAATATTTAGAGGTTATGTAATAAATTATAACACTTTTTATATTTTACTTGGGGTAAATTTTAACACTTTTTATATTTTACCCAGAATTGAGAGGGACAGTTGATGTAATTTTTATTTAATAAATTAATGATCAAATTTTATACCATAATGACCAAAATAAATAAATATAGTTAATTTTAAAAAATATGGGATTTTTCTGATGACTTTTATCCGCCGCTGATTAACCTTTGAGCACGATATAACACTCCGTGAAATTATCTGAATATGTAAGCCAAATATGTGGCTGCTGAAATTCTCACATGTCTTTAAAAAAATCTAGATATTTTCACTAACATTACTGTACGTTACTGTGCTTGATTGGTATTATATTCTGTTACTGTTTTGGATTTCATTCACCATCCACTATCTATATTTGTCTACTAGGATATATATATATATATATATATATATATATATATATATATATATATATATATATATATATATATATATATATATATATCCTATAATTATATATACATAGATGGACCATAATTGAAAACATAAAAGTGAATTCACATGTGATTAGTTTTATTATTATATAATATAATTAATTATTACTAGTTGTGTATATATATAGAAGTTATATAGATGCAGAAGAGATATGAATCACCATCATCCTTCTCCTCTAAAAACTACTATCGAACCACCACTAGAACACCCCTTGAAACCGTCACCTTCCACCTCCCAGTTCACCACCTCTCAACTAACTTTCGATCATGACACCCATCACCACCATAAACCTGCCACCCACTTGTTTGTACAACCATCATCACACCCATTAATCACCTCCTTCTTCCTTCACGGCCACACCACCGGTCACCATTGCATCACCCAAAAACACCACCGTCTCTCTCTCGTTTGTCTTCTCTCTCCCTCTCTTAATTCTTGTAATCAAAGAACCACAACCATCAAGTAACAACACCATTGAACCACCATCATCTAACCTTTTCATCTGCGAATTTCTGTTTTATGATGAAACCCTCATCATTGATAAATTTCGGACAACCACCAATCACCTCCACCACCTGCGTGTTTATTTTAGCTGCTACTTTTGTGTTTCCTATTTCTTGATCGAAAACCCAAACATCACCAGGATGCCTCGCTATTTTGCTGCTTACGGTTACGCTTTTTGTTTTGAGCACACCAAATCACCACCATCACAAACCCACTAATTACTCGATTACCTGGTGTCTATAATTCTGTCTTTGATTCATCAAAACCGTCACCATCCTTATCACCGAACACCATACAAACCACCTCAACCAATCACCTTTATGAGCACAAACGAACTACTGCTAAACATATATGTTTCTGGGTCTGTTGCGTGCTGTTTCAGTGAAGCTCAAACCAAAAACATTGAAACCATTGAAGATGGTGATTACATGACACATGATGATAAAGATAAAAGATGAGCTGTAAAGGCGTGTTTCTATCTTCCATTATACTTTATAAAAGTGATAAACATGGACGTAATCTACTGCTATTGGACTATTTTTTTCGGTTGTGATTTATCAAAACAGTCACGAATATTGTTTGTTGGGCATTTGTGATTCGTTTACATTGGGCCTCTATGATTTGTTTTAAATTATGGGCCGTGAACATGTTGATACTTGGACCATGTTCTATTTTGTGTTGTTGGGCCGAAAAGATGAAAATATAAAGTGGAAATCGATATAAAATATAGATGATGATTAAGACGGTATTATGTTATTAGGATTCATGATATTAATGATGGTTAATATGGTACGATGATAATAGAGTAATGATGATGCTAATATGATCATGCTTTGTAGAAGGAGGAGTTATAACAGTATGTTTATTTTTGGGAAAGAAATAGAAATCGAATTTAAGGACTTTAAGATTCTAGTTACGTTTTATAACTGAAAAGCAAGACAGCTTGGTTGGTTTGGGTGTATGTTTGCGGGTGAGCGAGAGGTTGTGGGTTCGAGCTTGGGCTGGGGCATTATTTTTAAAAGCCTATTCTTTTGAGGTAGCATTATTATTATTACTCTTATCATTATTATTTTTATTATTGTCAGCTCAGGAAGCTGCATGGATGAAGAAATTCATTGACGACTTAGGAGTGGTCCCTTCCATTCAGGACCCTCTTGAGATCTTTTGTGACAACGAGGGTGCGATTGCTCAAATCAAGGAACTTTGTGCTCACCAAAAGACCCGTCACATTGAGCGGAGATTCAACTACATAAGGGATGAAGTTGAAAAGGGAAAGATATGTATACGCAAAGTTCACACAGATGTTAATATTGCAGATCCACTCACGAAGCTCTTACATGGTGCAAAACATGCAGGACATGTTTGTGCATTAGGGCTTCGATATTCTAGTGATTGGTCATGATCTGTTTTAAGTATTGTAATGGAACAAAATTGTTCAAACTCATTAATTTAATTATGGTATTAATTTATTTTGAGTCAAGTTCCTATTTTGCATATTTTATCCATAAATAAATAATTATTCTAAATTCCGTAGTCGATCACATTTGTGGGAACAAGGGTGAGGTTTAGACTATTATGAACTTGGATTGGTATACATTCACGGGATGAATGTGGGGTAAGGTTGCAACCAAGGTTCATAGATATTTGTGGGATACAAATATTAGAAGACCCGCCCTCAAGATTTACTAAATGGAGCCTTTGTGGTTGATTACCTGTAATCTTGAGTAAAGGCGAATATCATTGTATCCTCTGACCTGAGATACATATTGGGTTCGGATATTTACCAAGTATTGTGCCTTGATTCTTTCCTTCGCAATTCTGAAATATGGTAGTTCATACGGAAGAGCTCAGGTATAATGCAAGGTATATATTTAGGACGTATGTAGTCAAGATGGAATTTGTCCCTCTTATTCATTGAGAGTCGGATGTCTAAGGCCTGATAAAGTTAAATCTAGAAGAGAGTGATCACTCTGTGTCTCTTGGATTTAACATGACATCTAGGATGAAAGGATATAATGAAAGATTCACCTATTCATATTCGAGATGGGAACTCGAAAGGGATGATGTTATTGAATGGCACAAAGTCATAACATATTGGGGGTGATGGACAGTCGTTAGGTGGTATCCATCACTTGCATTAATTTCTTATGTTTCTCGTGCAAGTGGGAGATTGAAGGTATTTCGTATGCCCGAGAGACATATTAAATTAACGTGGCCAATATGTTTTGATCCAAGTCAGGTCATACCCAATAACAAGCTTACCGACACCTTATTCGTATTTGATCTTAACGATTGGATCATTGATTAAATACGCGACACTTGAATTTTGGAAAAATGGTTTTCTAAATAATATTACTTGATATGTATATAAATTATGGAATATTTTATATAATGAGAATTTAATTATTTATAGGTTAAATAATTAATTTTGTTATGTTACATTTTATAAAAATTGGTTTTATGAATAAAAATGTACATAACAAATTATATGGAAGTTTTATAAAATAAGTTTTATAAAATTAAACTTTATAAAACTATCTTTTATAAAAAATATGGGTGGCCTTAGAAGTGGTATTATTTACTTCTCCTAGATTCTTTTAGTTGCCCATGCTTTTCCATTTCTCAACAAGTATGTTTCTTGACTCCTTGAGATAAAGACACATGCAAAATACATCAAGTTTGAACACAAAAATTCTGTTCATTGTTGCTGTCTTGGCCGTGGCATTTTGAAGAGCAAAAGGTGTTCTTGAGTTGATTTTTCAAGCTCATTTTAAGTGTCTATTAAATCCTAACTAAAAGCTAGGGTGTTAGTACATAAGTTTGGGGTATTTCTCCTTGAGGTTTCATCATTTTGAAGCTCCATTTTCATCATCTTCATCATCATCTTTGAAGTAACCCTCAACTAGCTTGAGGAGGTAAAAAAAACTCTAAACCCTCTTTTAGTTTGTAAATGTATTTCATAACTTGATCCTAATTGGGATTTAACTTTAATTGGTTAAAGATATACAATGTTCTAAAATGGTAATTACATGCTTCCGCTTTAATTTGATTCTTAAAATGTTTTAAACATAATGGAACTTGTTAAATCCTAACAATGGTATCTAGAGCCGAAGTTGTTGAAATATGCTTCGTGATGATCTATTAAACTCACTATATTTTTGCATTTTATGAACATGCATGATAGTAGAATGCAAAAAATTTCTGGTTTGGGTGGGTTCTTAGTTTGGCCGAAATTTTGGAGACCCAAAATGGGTTTTGGGTGCTTCCATTTTTTCATATTTTAGTTGTATGTAAATGTTCACAATCTAAGCCTTGGCCTTGTGTTTGGTTGAATGCTTGGTTAATTTATTATTCATTCATTTGGTATGTAATAATATTTATTCAATTAGTTTGCAATATTTATTCATTTGATTATGTAATTTATTTTATATTTGGCATGTAAAATAGATTAGGTTATATTTCATTTTTTAGAGAAAAATGTATTAGGATATATTTTTTGTAAAAATGAAGATACAAGATGAAGACTTGGAAGAACACAAGAAGAAGCATTTGGATGCAAGATTAAGTGGGAGATTTAAAATCTCCTACTTTGTGTTATAACCCCTTAACCGGTGGTATTTGTTTTCGGCTAAACAAATGTCTACCAATTTGGCTTGATTGTGAACATATTTGTCTTACATGCATGGTTGTTTATTGTGTTTGTATGTTTGGTTACTACAAGTAAATCACAAGTTAACAACAAGCAAAATGACAATTTAATTGGTTAAATTAGACATTATTAACGACATGCAAAATGACAATTTAATTGGTTAAATTAAAAGTGGCAAAAAGACATTGATAAACGGTTATTAAGAACATGAATATGATAACACATATAAAATGGTTTATATCAATGTAATGAAATTGGCTTTATTACATAACATGAAAAATGGATTTTCAAATAAACCATATACTAAATGCAAGTTGGTGTATGGTACAATAGTTTTCTTAAACCAGAAATTATGAAAACTCAAAATCCCTTAATCAACAAGGCAAACAAATTAAACGCCATCCTTTTGTGTGACACTTAAAAATATTAGGGAACTCATAATGGGATAAAGGTCACCTAACCGTTATGAGCAAACTAATATGATTAAGGTGAATTTCGCACACTTGTGGGATAAAGGTCACCTAACCACTTGTATGTTAAATTTACACGTTTACGCAAGTAGGACGACTTGATTTGGGAATCATGACTTAGGGTCACCGAAGCATGAGGAACAAATAGGCGTTGATGGGATAAATATGTCATGCAAAAGGATTGCATGATCCCATAACTTAGAAGTTGCAAAAGGATTGCAATTGTCATATAATGACTACCTAGCTAAATCAAATGACGGGATAAAGGTCACCTAACTGAAATTTGATTTACCGTTGGATTCTAAAATTTAATAAATATCAATTGGATTTAAAGGGTATTGATTGTTAAATTAAAATTGATACTTAAACAACTTTGTTAAATTTTGTAGATGGCCGCCAATAACAAAAACAACATTCCAAACGCACCTATCAACTTTAACAACCTATCGTTAAGGTCAATTCTCGAAAAGGAAAAACTCAACCATACAAATTTCATGGATTGGTTTCGCAATCTAAGAATTGTCCTCAAACTTGAGGATAGGGCGTATGTGTTGGAAGACCCCATTCCCGATCAACCCGACGAGGATGATACGGAAGGTATGGCTTATTGGGATAAGTATTGTACCGATTTGGTGCAAGTCGCTTGCCTCATGCTTGGGACTATGATACTCAAACTCCAAAAGGACTTCGAGCATCATAGTGCATATGACATGATCACACAGTTGAAGGAGATGTTCCTTCAACAAGCTCGTGTCGAGCGCTTCGAAACGGTTCGAGCGCTTTATGCATGTCGGATGGATGACTCCCAATCTGTTTCATCTTATATCCTTAAGATGAAAAGCCTGATTGATCGAGCAAACCGTCTAAATTGCAATGTGTCTAATGAATTAGCCACGGACCTTATCCTTAATTCTTTGTCAAAAAGGTTTGACACATTTGTATTGAATTACAATATGAATGGTTGGGATAAGAGCATTGGCGAATTACATGCCATGCTTAAGACGGCCGAAGCAAGCATGGGTAAAAGGGCTTCACCCATGTTTATGATCAATGAAGGCGGGTCCAAAAACAATAACACTTCTAAGCCAAAGGTGGCTAAGAGGAAAGGACCCGCCTACCAAGGCAAGGGCAAGGGAAAGGGAAAGATGGTTACCCCAACCAACAAGAACAAAAAGCAAAAGGTTGCCGGTCAAGCTAACCCCAAGGAAGATCCGTGCTTTGGTTGCGGTGAAATGGGTCACTAGAAACGCAACTGCCCGATCTACCTGAAGGAGTTGAAAGAAAAGAGGGATGCAGGGCAAACCTCAGGTAATGTATATATGGTATACATTGAGCTTAGTATTACTTCTTCTAATACATGGGTATTAGACACAGGATGTGGAACTCACATTTGCAATTCTATGCAGGGGTTCAAAAGAAGTAAACAAGAAGCGGGAACAACAAGTCTCTTCATGGGAAATGGAGCTAAGGTGCACGTAGTAGCTCAAGGAGACTTTATTTTGAAGCTTCCAAGTGGTTTGGATCTTATTTTGAAAAATGTTTTGTATGCACCCGATTTATCTCGAAATATTATTTCTGTATCCCGTTTGAAACAATGTGGTTTTAATCTTAATTTCATTAATGATGATATCCATGTTTCTTTAAATAATATGTTCTATTTTAAAGCTTCGCCTTTGAATGGTATTTATGAATTGGTTCATGACGACACATCATACAATAGCTCAATGTTCCATGAAAAAACCAAGAAACTCAAAAGGGATTTGAATGATTCCTACTTATGGCATTGTCGCCTTGGTCACATAAACAAGAATCGAATGCATACACTTCAAAAGAATGGACTTTTGAAATCAAATGAACCAGGATCGTTTGATGTATGTGAATCTTGTTTACAAAGCAAAATGACTAAAGCACCTTTTAAAGGGACCTATGAAAGGGCTAAGGACTTATTGGGATTAATACATTCGGATGTATGTGGACCCTTCAAGCCCATAACTAGGAATGGTGAAAGATACTTCGTTACTTTCATTGATGACTTCAGTCATTTCGGATATGTCTACTTGTTAAGACATAAGTACGAAACTTTTGAGGCATTCAAAGAGTATCAAAACGAAGTACAAAATCAACTCAATAAGACAATCAAGGTACTTCGTACCAATAGAGGAGGTGAATACCTAAGTGATGCTTTCCAAGATCATCTTAAAAGTTGTGGGATTATTTCGCAACTCACTCCTCTTGGAACACCCCAACTTAATGGAGTTTCCGAAAGGAGGAACCGAAATCTAATGGATATGGTTCGATCAATGATGGCTAGAAGCTCGTTACCTCTATCATTTTGGGGTTATTGTCTATGCTCTGCGGCTCGTATTTTAAATATGGCCCCAACCAAGAAAGTGGAACGAACTCCTCATGAGATGTGGTTTGGAAAACCTCCATCTCTTTCATACTTAAAGGTATGGGGATGTGAAGCTTATCCTAAGCGTTACGTCCCTAATAAGTTGAATGCTCGATCCACGAAGTGTATCTTCATAGGATATCCCAAGGATGATATGGGATACTATTTCTATGATCCATCCGAGCAAAATGTATTTGTTGCTCGGAAGGCGGAATTCCTTGAAACTAAGTTCCTAATGGAAGGTAATAGTGAAAGGAAAATAGAACTTGAAGAGGTTCAAGATCAAGTAGATGATACACAATTGGTTTACACTAGCTCTCAACATGAAAATGTTGAGAATAATCAAATGGATGATCAAAGTATACAAGACATTCGCAGATCTGGTAGGATTAGTAATCCTCCTGAGAGATATGGGTTTCTCATGGATGGTTGCTATGTGGTTGATTTGGATGAGCCAATAAACTACCAAGATGCTTTATCAAGGATTGATAAAGATAAATGGCAGGAAGCCATGAACGCTGAGATGCAATCCATGTATGACAACCAAGTTTGGGAACTTGTTGCACAACCTACTGGCTCAAGGCTAGTTGATTGTAAATGGCTTTTCAAGATGAAAACCGACATACATGGAAACTTGGATACATATAAAGCTAGACTTGTAGCAAAAGGTTTCACTCAAACTCAAGGGGTTCAGCCTGAAGGTTTTGTTGATCCGAAATATCCTAAAAAGGTATGCAAGTTAAAGAAGTCAATCTACAGATTGAAACAAGCATCTAGAATGTGGAATCATCGTTTTAATGAGGATGCCAAGAAATTTAGCTTCATTAAAAATGGTGATGAAGCTTGTGTATACAAAAAAGCTAGTGGGAGCACTATCATGTTCCTTGTATTATATGTGGATGATATATTATTATTTGGGAACGATATTCCGGCAATGCAAGGTGTTAAAACTTGGTTAAGCAAATGCTTCTCCATTAAGGATCTTGGAGAAGCACAATACGTTTTGGGGATTGGGATCTACAGGGATAGATCCAAGAAACTGATAGGTTTGAATCAAAGTGCATACATTGAAAAGATCTTGAAAAGGTTCAAGATGGACAACTCTAAGAAAGGTTTGGTACCTATTCAAAGAGGAACGCTTCTCAGTTCATATCAGTGTCCTACCACGAAAGATGAACAAAAGAGAATGAAGAAAGTCTCGTACGCATCTGCTATTGGGTTAATCATGTATACAATGATATGCACTAGACCGGATGTGTCATGCGCTCTCAGCTTGACAAGTAGATACCAGAATAACCCAGGAAACAGTCATTGGATTGCGGTTAAAAGTATATTGAAATACCTTAGGAGGACTAAGGATATGTTTCTTATATACGGGTTTGGTGAGGAAGAACTCGCAGTAAAAGGTTATGTGGACGCGAGTTTCCAAACTGATCGAGATGATTCTCAATCACAGTCCGGTTATGTCTTCACGTTAAATGGAGGTGCGGTCTCTTGGAAGAGTTCAAAATAGGATGTTGTTGCATTATCCACTAGAGAGTCAGAGTACATTGCCACCTCATTGGCAGCTCAGGAAGCTGCATGGATGAAGAAATTCATTGACGACTTAGGAGTGGTCCCTTCCATTCAGGACCCTCTTGAGATCTTTTATGACAATGAGGGTGCGATTGCTCAAATCAAGGAACCTCGTGCTCACCAAAAGACCCGTCACATTGCGCGTAGATTCAACTACATAAGGGATGAAGTTGAAAAGGGAAAGATATGTATTCGCAAAGTTCACACAGATGTTAATATAGCGGATCCACTCACGAAGCTCTTACATGGTGCAAAACATGCAGGACATGTTTGTGTATTAGGGCTTCGATATTCTAGTGATTGGTCATGATCTGTTTTAAGTATTGTAATAGAACGAAATTGTTCAAACTCATTAATATAATTATGGTATTAATTTATTTTGAGTCAAGTTCCTATTTTGCATATTTTATCCATAAATAAATAATTATTCTAAATTCTGTAGTCGATCACATTTGTGGGAACAAGTGTGAAGTTTAGACTATTATGAACTTGGATTGGTATACATTCACGGGATGAATGTGGGGCAAGATTGCAACCAAGGTTTATAGATATATGTGGGATACAAATATTGGAAGACCCGCCCTCAAGATTTACTAAATGGAGCCTTTGTGGTTGATCACATGTAATCTTGAGTAAAGGCGAATATCATTGTATCCTCTGACCTGAGATACATATTGGGTTCGGATATTTACCAAGTATTGTACCTTGATTCTTTCCTTCGCTATTCTGAAATATGGTAGTTCATAAGGAAGAGCTCAGGTATAATGCAAGGTATATATTTAGGACGTATGTAGTCAAGATGGAATTTGTCCCTCTTATTCGTTGAGAGTCAGATGTCTAAGGCTTGATAAAGTTAAATCTAGAAGAGTGTGATCACTCTGTGTCTCTTGGATTTAACATGACATCTAGGATGAAAGGATATAATGAAAGATTCACCTATTCATATTCGAGATGGGAACTCGAAAGGGATGATGTTATTGAATGGCACAAAGTCATAACATATTGGGGGTGATGGACGGTCGTTAGGTGGTATCCATCACTTGCATTAATTTCTTATGTTTCTCGTGCAAGTGGGAGATTGAAAGTATTTCGTATGCCCGAGAGACATATTAAATTAACGTGGCCAATATGTTTTGATCCAAGTCAGGTCATACCCAATAACAAGCTTACCGACACCTTATTCGTATTTGATCTTAACGATTGGATCATTGATTAAATACGCGACACTTGAATTTTGGAAAAATGGTTTTCTAAATAATATTACTTGATGTGTATATAAATTATGGAATAATTTATATAATGAGAATTTAATTATTTATAGGTTAAATAATTAATTTTGTTATGTTACATTTTATAAAAATTGGTTTTATGAATAAAAATGTACATAACAAATTATATGGAAGTTTTATAAAATAAGTTTTATAAAATTAAACTTTATAAAACTATCTTTTATAAAAATATGGGTGGCCTTGGAAGTGGTATTATTTACTTCTCCTAGATTCTTTTAGTTGCCCATGCTTTTCCATTTCTAAACAAGTATGTTCCTTGACTCCTTGAGATAAAGACACATGCAAAGTACATCAAGTTTGAACACAAAAATTCTGCTCATTGTTGCTGTCTTGGCCGTGGCATTTTGAAGAGCAAAAGGTGTTCTTGAGTTGATTTTTCAAGCTCATTTTAAGTGTCTATTAAATCCTAACTAAAAGCTAGGGTGTTAGTACATAAGTTTGGGGTATTTCTCCTTGAGGTTTCATCATTTTGAAGCTCCATTTTCATCATCTTCATCATCATCTTTGAAGTAACCCTCAACTAGCTTGAGGAGGTAAAAAAAACTCTAAACCTACTTTTAGTTTGTAAGTGTATTTCATAACTTGATCCTAATTGGGATTTAACTTTAATTGGTTAAAGATATACAATGTTCCAAAATGGTAATTACATGCTTCCGCTTTAATTTGATTCTTAAAATGTTTTAAACATAATGGAACTTGTTAAATCCCAACACTTAATACATGTATTATAACTATATTAATATTTTTACTAATTATTTATCTAAAGTATATCAAATAAATATAGCTAATTTAGTTATTAATGAAACATACAAGTTACTAAATTAACAATTACTAATAATACATAAATTTGTTCGATTACCATTATATGTGTTAATATATATATATAAATGATATAAGTTTGTAAATCCGAGGCCAACCCTGCATTGTTCAGTTTCGTCGTATGAATATTTTTACTACAAAATATTGGATCGTGAGTTTCATTTGCTCCCTTTTTAAATGCTTTTGCAATATATATTTTTGGGACTGAGAATACATGCGTTGCTTTATAAATTATTTACGAAATAGACACAAGTAATCGAAACTACATTCTATGGTTGGATTATCGAAATCGAATATCACCCTTTTTAGTCTGGTAATCTAAGAATTAGGGAACAGACACCCTAATTGACTCGAATCCTAAAGATAGATCTATTGGGCCTAACAAACCCCATCCGGGTTACGGATGCTTTAGTACTTCGATTTTATCATGTCCGATGAGAGTCCCGGAATGATGGAGATATTCTAGACGCGTTCTGTTAATGTCGATTACCAGGTGTTCACCATATGAGTGATTTTTATCTCTATGCAATTTGTACGAAATGTGTGACGACCCGGAAATTTCTGACCAAATTTAAACTTTAATCTTTATATTATTTCGACACGATAAGAAAAGTTTGTTAAGATAAATCTCAAGAATTTTAAACAGTGTTCATACATTCATTATAACCTCGACCAAATTCCGACGATTCATGAACCGTTATATATAAATAAATATGTATATGTATATATATATATATATATATATATATATATATATATATATATATATATATATATATATATATATATATATATATATATATTATAACTTGAGAATATTAATAAAGTATTAAACGTATAATACTTTACACGAACGTATTTGTTTCAATATGATTTTTGGGGAAATTAAAAAAATATATTAAATGATTGAATTATCAGAAACATTGAATTATGATTACAAGTCTCTGTTGAGAGGTCCACTATGATTTGAGAAAATCTATTCCTCTTAACGATATTCATAATAATTTGTAAAGCTATTTATAAATAAAAGCAAAAAGTATCATTTACGAAAATTAGACAAAAGTTAGTGGAGAATTGGTTTCCATAATATTCTATTAATCTATTTTCAAACGTACAAAGACGTTTTCAGTTTAAAAAAGAACTTTATTATTAAAACGTATATAACTTTTATAAATATCTAGAATCACTTTTGACAACTCATTACTTAACCAGTATAATAAATATAACGATATTTATATTTTATTTCATTAAATATATATAACGATTTAAATTAATATTACATATATTTATACGCGTATTATACATACATAGTTTTTATACTTTTACTATAATTTAACTTTACCTTTACTTTACTTTTACTTTACTTTAACTTTAATAATTCACTTTAATAATTCATACTTTAATAATTTACTTTAATAATTCATACTTTAATAATTCACTTTAATAATTCATACTTTAATAATTCACTTTAATAATTCATACTTTAATAATTCATACTTTAATAATGCACTTTAATAATTCATACTTTAATAATTCACTTTAATAATTCATACTTTAATAATTCACTTTAATAATTCATACTTTAATAATTCATTTTAATAATTCATACTTTAATAATTCACTTTAATAATTCAAAAATCTATTATAAATAGAATTCAATAGGTTTTATTATTTCATAGAAACTTGAAAATATATTTCTCTAAACTCTCTCAATCGATTTATATATATATATATATATATATATATATATATATATATATATATATATATATATATATATATTTGCTCTGTATTATTTCAAGATATTATTAGTATATATAAAATATTACGACGGAGTGCTGTCCGAGTGATTTCAAAATAGTTTTTTTGAATGAGTCGAAGCTAAGAAAATTATGGGTTATAGCTATGGAGGTGATGGGTATGGTTCATGGGTATGCTCGTGAGGTCAATCTAGTGTTTATCATCTCCGTTGCGTCTACGTACTTTCCTGCAATATTGAATCTCAATATTGATACGTTCGTGAATCCGAGGCCAACCTTGCACTTGTTAAATGACGTTATATGTATTTTTACTACGAAATACAGTATTGTGAGTTTCATTTGCTCCCTTTTATATATATTTTTGGGACTAAGAATACATACGTTGTTTTTATAAATGTTTTACGAAATAGGCACAAGTACTAAAACTAATTCTACGTGGGTTTAAACTAGAAATATACCCTTAGCTTGGTAACATTAAACTACTTGTCTATGTACGGTAGGCGCGAATCCTAAAGATAGATCTATTGGGCCTGACAAACCCCATCCTGACTATGGGATGCTTTAGTACTTCGAGGTTATTTTAAACACACCTGATCTGGTGTACTTCAGAGGGTAAAACATGAACGTTAAGGCTTGTTACCGGGTGCCTACAACTTATAGAATACTTTTATACACTTGCGAGTGTACATATATTTATAAATGGAAATCTTGTGGTCTATTAATATATTAAAATGATTGTTATGATAAACCTATGAACTCACCAACCTTTTGGTTGACACTTTAAAGCATGTTTATTCTCAGGTATTAAAGAAATCTTCCGCTGTGCATTAGCTCATTTTAAGGATATTACTTGGAGTCATTCATGGCATATTTTGAAAGACGTTGCATTTGAGTCATTGAGTTCATCAAGATTATTATTAAGCCAATTATAGTTGGATGTATTATGAAATGGTGTGCATGCCGTCAACTTTCGTTGTAAAGAAAGTTTGTCTTTTAAAAACGAATGCAATGTTTGTAAAATGTATCATATAGAGGTCAAATACCTCGCGATGTAATCAACTATTGTGAATCGTTTATAATGTATATGAACGGGTCCTTTCAGTTGGTATCAGAGCGGTGGTCTTAGCGAACCAGGTCTGCATTAGTGTGTCTAACTGATAGTCGTTAGGATGTATTAGTGAGCCTGGACTTCGACCGTGTCTGCATGTCAAAAGTTTTGCTTATCATTTTTGTCGAAAATTGCCTGCTTATCATTCTTAGTCTAGACACGTCTTACTGCATTGATTGCATGAGTAGTGTATAGAAAAAATTCATATCTTAGCGTATCTGCTAATCCATATCTTAGCGTATCTGTTACTGTAAACTTTGCCTGACATATCCCGTAAATTCCTCCGTAATCTACGAAATCTTTTGCGCTATATATATAGATATTCTATGTAATTAGAATACCACCCGATAGCCGAAAAATCATTTCATATCAAAAAATCCTTTATTCAATCGAACGAAATGGAATTCGTCATTAGTTCAAGTCCCTCGAATTCCGATAAGGAATCCCACTCAAGCTCCGAAAGCAGTGTGACCGGAATGGATGAACCAATTAGCCATCATCTATTCTGGATGAATTGGGGATAGGTTCATAGCCTCCTCAATAATTGAGACAAGAAGGAGGTGATCCCTTCCATCCACCACATTGCCCTCTTGGCGATGAACCTGAAGCACTTACCGGCGAACCGGTCTGAAACACCATTTTCTCTCTCATTTCCAGAGTATCTCGTCACGATTATATACTACATCAAATTCTAGATTTTATTTATCCACTCGTTCGAACCGACAATCACCCCGGTGTAATAGAAGAAGTCAACGCGCTTTGCGCTCGAGTAGTGGCTTTAGAGAATATGGTGCAAGGGCTACAAACACCAACAAATAACGAAGTATTAATTCATAATTTCAATTTTATTGAATAAATACTCCGTAAAAGTTATGTAATTTCTAAAGTCTTTAGGGATTATTCAGTTCTAGTTTCAACCGTAAATCAAATGAGTTTAATTTAATATTAACTCATTAAATCTATATTACATCTAAAGAAAATATACACATATATTTTCATAAAGACTGTAATAAACTTCTTTTGTACAAAATATTAATTGTAAAAAATTTTTTAACGGGTAGGTAATACCCGAGAGATATATAAATTCACAATTAATATATTACATTTTTCGAAACTGATTCAGCAATCATCAACTATACTCCCTACTTTCACAACAATATCCATTCTTTCATATAAATCAAAACAATCATACTCATTCAAATTCAATTACATATTCTGATTTTGAAATCGCATAATTCAATTCGAAATATAACCAGTATCATCACTCTTAGATTCCTATATCTTTTAAAGCTATACTTTGACTTCAAAACTGTGTTAGAACATCATATGTATTAACGATTACAATATGTGCTCAAACCCTTCGAAATTTCTGAAGACACTTCAACTAAGGAACAATCGAGATGATGATCCAACCACATGTTACCCACAGTTATACACCTGAAAAACTCTCAAAACCCAAGTCATAGTTCGACACGTAGCCGTGTTAGACCCTTTGGCATTTACTAGCTAAAATAACTTTTCAATTCCGTTTCAAAATAGACAGTTTTGTCACAGATCCAGCAAGTCAACTTCGACTTCTCAATCAAAACATTCTTATTATAACCTCGATAGATACGTTGCCCTTTCGCCAACGTTACCGGGGAATCGTTTATATTCACCACATTAGCAATAAACTTACCAACAACTTCACTGATCTTTGACTTTCCAAAAAAAAAATCATTATAATTATCGAAACCCTATCATATACTCATTCGTACCTTATAACAAGAATTGCCATACCAATTATTGAGAATCAGCAATCAGTATTTTGAAACCTCGCAGCATGTCTACATCAACAATTACATATACACACAGCGTCTACCTCCAAGACTTACATTCTTTGAATGAGAAATTTCTGAAAAACACCCTAAACTGCGAACCAGTTCTCGAAATTTTGAAAAATGCTGATGAAGCAGCAAAAACTGTAAACGACCTTAACAGTAAAAAGTTGGATGATAAAGGATAGTATATTGGCAAAGCACAGAAAAAGAGAAGCTTTGAAACTGGAAAACGGATTGAGCAAAGTATAAAGGAGGCTGTGGACAAATCACAAAGGCTGAACCTGCCTTCAAAGAATCCAAATGATTCAGTACTTGCTGAAGTCATTAACCAATACCTTGCTCCTGACTCTAAACCCCTGCGGACAATATCCTTCATCATCATCTGATATTAGACATTCTAAGATATTTTTAAAATTATTCTTATCTGAAATCATTTACCTCTTCGCGCTATCTGTATTATATCATAAAAGAAACTATTTTAGTTTCTAAATTCTGAAACATTCGAGTTTAAAATAGGAATATTCTTGAAAAAGTGTTGGGAGCTGAAGCATGAGTTAGTATAATATAATGACACTTGATCAACGTGATTATATTACAGTAATTCATGCTGAGTTTCTAAATGGAACATGATGATTCACAGATCATAACGTCATCAAGTGCTATGTTACACGACTCTTATATTCTCTTTGATCTCTAAATATCAAGAAAATATTTCTTGATGATTCGGCCTTTTCCGAGGTATTCTGGTAATTTGACAAGTCAAGATCGTGCCATTACAATTTCCTTCCTAGAACATTAACAATGTTCATTCCGAAATTTATATCTGCGAATTCTGGACCATTACAAGCGGTGCTTAATCGCAAGAAGAAGAAACGAAAGGACAAAGCTCCGAACTAGAAATGGGAGTATAAATCATAGCAAATAGAAGAGAGCATTAACTGTGGATGACAATGATTATAGAAGAAGCAAGGACTTTGAAATATAAGGGAAGATATAAAACCCAACAACAACCCAGAAATCACAAACTGCATATATCAATGCATATAGCAATATAAAGACACGGGAGAACTAAAAACACTATAAAACCAAGAGTATAGTAGAAGTAAATAGATTCTTCCTGAGGCAGATGAAAAAGAAGAGCGACAGATATGAAAGTGAGGAGTATATCAAGAATCAGCACTGGATGAAGCATATTGACAAATACTTTAAAATATGAGTTGAGAAGGTGTGAGTTGTAAGAAAACAAATGAGGTGGATTTATAGTGAAATATCCGACAGAGAAATCAAAATGGATTATCGCATTAATTCGAAGAGGATCATAATTTCCTTAATCGCCGAATAATCAAATCCAATATAGATTACACAGATTTTCTTTTCGAAGATCAATCGTGATGACGTCAAAAGATACGACGAATCACTATTATCTTATTTCATTCATTTACGATAACTTCACTCACACGCTTCGAGTAATCGAATTATTTTATCCATTCTTCTTGAACATGATAAAACTCTATAATCGTAATAATAACATTCTCAATGTTAGTCATGACGACCTCTATCAAATTTCGGGGACGAAATTTCTTTAACGGGTAGGTACTGTGACGACCCGGAAATTTCTGACCAAATTTAAACTTTAATCTTTATATTATTCTGACACGATAAGAAAAGTTTGTTAAGATAAATCTCAAGAATTTTAAACTGTGTTCATACATTCATTATAACCTCGACCAAATTCCGACGATTCATGAACCGTTATATATAAATAAATATGTATATGTATATATATATATATATATTATAACTTGAGAATATTAATAAAGTATTAAACGTATAATACTTTACACGAACGTATTTGTTTCAATATGATTTTTGACGAAATTAAAAAAATATATTAAATGATTGAATTATCAGAAACATTGAATTATGATTACAAGTCTCTGTTGAGAGGTCCACTATGATTTGAGAAAATCTATTCCTCTTAACGATATTCAGAATAATTTGTAAAGCTATTTATAAATAAAAACAAAAAGTGTCATTTACGAAAGTTAGACAAAAGTTAGTGGAGAATTGGTTTTCATAATATTCTATTAATCTATTTTCAAACGTACAAAGACGTTTTCAGTTTAAAAAAGAACTTTATTATTAAAACTTATATAACTTTTATAAATATCTAGAATCACTTTTGACAACTCATTACTTAACCAGTATAATAAATATAACGATATTTATATTTTATTTTATTAAATATATATAACGATTTAAATTAATATTATATATATTTATACGCGTATTATACATACATAGTTTTTATACTTTTACTATACTTTAACTTTACCTTTACTTTACTTTTACTTTACTTTAACTTTAATAATTCACTTTAATAATTCATACTTTAATAATTCACTTTAATAATTCATACTTTAATAATTCACTTTAATAATTCATACTTTAATAATTTACTTTAATAATTCATACTTTAATAATTCATACTTTAATAATGCACTTTAATAATTCATACTTTAATAATTCACTTTAATAATTCATACTTTAATAATTCACTTTAATAATTCATACTTTAATAATTCACTTTAATAATTCATACTTTAATAATTCACTTTAATAATTTAAAAATCTATTATAAATAGAATTCAATAGGTTTCATTATTTCATAGAAACTTGAAAATATATTTCTCTAAACTCTCTCAATCGATTATATATATATATATATATATATATATATATATATATATATATATATATATATATATATATATATATATATATTTGCTCTGTATTATTTCAAGATATTATTAGTATATATAAAATATTACGACGGAGTGCTGTCCGAGTGATTTCAAAATAGTTTTTTTGAATGAGTCGAAGCTAAGAAAATTATGGGTTATAGCTATGGAGGTGATGGGTATGGCTCATGGGTATGCTCGTGAGGTCAATCTAGTGTTTATCATCTCCGTTGCGTCTACGTACTTTCCTGCAATATTGAATCTCAATATTGATACGTTCGTGAATCCGAGGCCAACCTTGCACTTGTTAAATGACGTTATATGTATTTTTACTACGAAATACAGTATTGTGAGTTTCATTTGCTCCCTTTTATATATATTTTTGGGACTGAGAATACATACGCTGTTTTTATAAATGTTTTACGAAATAGGCACAAGTACTAAAACTAATTCTACGTGGGTTTAAACCAGAAATATACCCTTAGCTTGGTAACATTAAACTACTTGTCTATGTACGGTAGGCGCGAATCCTAAAGATAGATCTATTGGGCCTGACAAACCCCATCCTGACTATGGGATGCTTTAGTACTTCGAGGTTATTTTAAACACACCTGATCTGGTGTACTTCAGAGGGTAAAACATGAACATTAAGGCTTGTTACCGGGTGCCTACAACTTATAGAATACTTTTATACACTTGCGAGTGTACATATATTTATAAATGGAAATCTTGTGGTCTATTAATATATTAAAATGATTGTTATGATAAACCTATGAACTCACCAACCTTTTGGTTGACACTTTAAAGCATGTTTATTCTCAGGTATTAAAGAAATCTTCCGCTGTGCATTAGCTCATTTTAAGGATATTACTTGGAGTCATTCATGGCATATTTTGAAAGACGTTGCATTCGAGTCATTGAGTTCATCAAGATTATTATTAAGCCAATTATAGTTGGATGTATTATGAAATGGTGTGCATGCCGTCAACTTTCGTTGTAAAGAAAGTTTGTCTTTTAAAAACGAATGCAATGTTTGTAAAATGTATCATATAGAGGTCAAATACCTCGCGATGTAATCAACTATTGTGAATCGTTTATAATGTATATGAACGGGTCCTTTCAAAATGTCTGATATGAGATGATGTTTATGAAAAATGAAAATAGAAATCTTGTGGTCTATTAAAATTATGGAAATGATTGATTACGATAAACTAATGAACTCACCAACCTTTTGGTTGACACTTGAAAGCATGTTTATTCTCGAGTATGAAAGAAATCTTCCGCTGTGCATTTGCTCATATTAGAGATATTACTTGGAGTCATTCATGACATATTTCAAAAGAAGGTGCATTCGAGTCATTGAGTTCATCAAGATTATTATTAAGTCAATTATAGTTGGACATATTATGAAATCGTATGCATGCCGTCAACTTTCGATGTAATGAAAGTTTGTCTTTTAAAAATGAATGCAATGTTTGTAAAATGTATCACATAGAGGTCAAATACCTCGCGATGTAACCAAATGTAATGTATTCGTCTTGTAATGTATTCGTCCAGATGGATTAGGACGGGGCGTTATAATAGTATCCTTTGTTATTTTAAATATTGTTCTTGATATAAGTTAAAGAGCATATTACATAAAATTTAAGTTCGAATGGCTAACAGATTGTATTAGCTCTGAATGGTTCAACACTAAATGTTGAACCATTCAACATTATATGTCATTCAGAGATCAGATAAACGCATTCAATGCTAAATGATTCAACATTCATCGCTGAATTGTTTAATTAAAAGATAGACTCCACGGGGCTGCAACATTGCACTCAATGTTATCCCTGACCTGAAGTATCTACTCAGATCACCTTTCGCTTAGTGCGGGGTCAGCGGGGATGAGAGTGTTTTACCGGCCATGCCCTTGAATTGGTCCGGAAGATGATGCGTGGGTGGTTTAGTTCCCATGAGTGATTCCAAAATTATGTCTCAAAAAAAGAAAACGCACTATAAGTGTTTGACATAATTATCTAAAAGTTACATGATCTTTTAACTACGGAGTATATTAATTTCAAATGGTTGTGTTTGACCCTGAACATATATAATGTCAACAGTTAACATAGAATAAATAAACTAGAAGTACAGTCAAATGTTTTTGCGAGAAAACACAAGTTAATTATTGAACATAATTTTTAACCTGTCAAATAGTAAGAAAAAAGTCAAATACATTAGGTTAAATGTTGTTGCTAGAAAACAATTTAAATTGATGTGACTTGTGAACCTGCTAAAAACTAAACAAATAACAGTACTAATGAATGAATGAATAAATACAACCTTTAATTAAACACTAATCACTCACAACAACATTAACATGATAATGTTTCTACAGCGAAAAGCCTAGGATGCCAAATAAAATAAGAGTGAACTTATGAAAAACAAACCACTAATGTCAACAGATGCTATTTTGTACTAACCCAATCGGATTACAACATCACCATTATAATTATAATTATCATTATTGTTGGAAATAAATTACACCCACAAACTTTTCTTTAGTAGGAATAGTTGGGAGTAGTTGAATTAAATGACAAAGAACTTTACAACCAACCTATTCTAAAAATGTCTCCATCCCATAGTGTAGTTGTTGGGAGTGGTTGAAGTTGTTGGGAATGATTGGATACATAAGTGTGTCTATAACTAAGAACAATAAGTAGTTTTTTCGATACACAATTGATACAGAAAAACATACATAAGTAAATTGAGAGTTTGTGAGTACATAATGTTCAAGTGGAACAATGCAAACCGTTGAAGGAACTTAGGCCGTGAAACCATGAAAGCTTTCCGTTTGTGATTGCTTTCTCCGACCGGTGATCTAAACGTCGATCCTATTCGCTTCCGCTGCTAGTTTCGGGTATGTCTCGAATCTATCTAATATTCCTACAATTATCATTATCATTATTACTATTACCATCATTTATCAGTTTTTAAGGAGTACTGATTTCACAATAAATTTAAAGCTAAGTTTTCACCGACAAACACTTGGGTTGACACATATCATGTTATCATAAACCCCTTTCCTTTTCATCCTTCAATAAAACACACAATCACTTATTACCAGACACACACACTTGTTAAATTATTGGCTACTATTTTTAATCTGTACTTTAAATAAATCTCATTCACTTCCCTCTTTATATTCACTTGCTCATTCTCATCTCCATATCACTCTGACAATAAAATTCACTTCACCTTTAGTTCCACAAATGGGTCAAAAAAAGTTCAGAGGCGTACGTCAACGCCACTGGGGTTCTTGGGTCTCTGAAATTCGACACCCTTTACTGTTAGTACCATTTTCTCCTTTTATTCACATTTTTTAAGGTTCTGTTATTACTCAAGTTTGTTTCTAAAAAAGTGCTACATTTAGTTATTTATCAACCAGTAAAATTTTAATTTGAGTTATAGAGTAAGTAATGCTTAACTATTGTGTGTATTGTACGGTATGGTTGGGGTTCTAATACCCTCACAAAAGAGGTCTAAAGTTCAAATCAAGTATGCTTTATTTTTTTATTTTTTTTTCAAGAGCAACTCATACACCTAACACTTATTAATTAATCAATATGCTCACGACGAGCGTTATCCCCAACCTCCTTAGTCAAAAGCCTCCTCGAATACCGCTAAAGCCTTTGGTCAAATCAAGTACAGTATATCTTAATTTGATTAGAAAAAGGGTGGGGATTATCTGTTAGCTAGGTCGCGTACATCAGAATAAATATTGGAAGTCTGAATAGAAAAAACTTCGTCCGTTTACCCATTTACCCTTAAAAAGACACATCTTTATTGTAAAGTAACAAATAAATTGTTCTATGAATGTTTAGGAAGAGAAGGGTGTGGCTAGGAACATTTGAAACAGCAGAAGAAGCAGCCAAAGCGTACGATGAAGCCGCAGTTTTAATGAGTGGTCGTAATGCCAAGACGAATTTCCCAATTGTTAAAAAGGAGTCACAATCATCATTATCATCACCATTACCATCCAATACGACTTCGGATCTTTCAACAATGCTAAGTGCAAAGCTTCGAAAATGCAGCAAGTTGCCTTCGCCATCATTAACATGTCTTCGGCTTGATACCGAGAGTTCTCATATTGGAGTGTGGCAAAAAGGGGCTGGCATTCATTCGGGTTCTAATTGGGTCATGACTGTCGAACTTGGGAAAAATAAATCGATTAAAGAAAAGATTGAAAAGAAGGTGGAAAGTGATAGTAAAAGCAATGAAGAAGAGGATCAAATTGCATTGCAAATGATTGAAGAACTCCTGAATACACATTAGCAGAGGGAGCTGTTTACGTGACAATGAACGTTATTAAGGGAGTGATTTGTATGCAACCAAAACATTTTAATAATATTATATTATATTATAACTATACTAAAGTCAATTGTTGAGTTACTATTTTCTTTGATTTCTTTTTTTACACTAACACTATTAATGTATATTTAATACTCCATATTTAATTGTAAGTGGAAGTAATATTAAGTTTTACCAAACAAATGGGTGGCGTTTCAAACTTCCACCTCTTCTTATTACTATTAGACCATGTTTAGTGCAGTGTCACCAGCTTCGGTGACAGTGAGGTGTCCGATGGTGACTCCGACTGATGCCGCTAGCGCGGCGTTGTCGGTGACGATTTGCAGGCGTTAGTCAAGTGAGCAACCGAGAAAGAGGGTTTCATTATCTATCAACCAATCATAGTTTAACACATATATATTTATATTATTAATTTTGACATTTTAATAATCTAACTTTTAATCATATTTTAACACATCAAAACTAGTGGACCGTTTTTACATTCCCCGCCAGGGAAGTCACAACATGAACTTTGCTACGTCATAGTCAGCAGGTCAAAAAGTGCACTCTCTGACTCCGCGTTACAATCACCAAAGGTCACGGTTGAAAGTGGTCTTATGTTTAACAAAATTTTATCTTACACCCTTTTACTTTTCATTTTTCGAATATTTCTCTGAATATACCTTTTTCATTTTCATTATTCTTCCCTCGACCTTTTTTTTCTTTTCATTTCTTCGACAAAATTTATAATTCTCACTTATAATCTTTTGACTTCCCTTATTAAATTTTCTCACTATTATCTCTTTTTTCAAAATTTTAGATTTAACTTTCCTTTTTCAACTCCCCGCCTTTATTATTTTTATTTGATAGGATTGAGTATTATGGTTGTTGTCATCTGTATTATTTATTTGTACTACATGTGTATTAATGATATGTGTGTACGTGCAAATCCACTTTTAAATTTATAAACAATTAATCTACTAATGACTAAATCACATTTACGAGCAACAAAATCCGATCGATGTAGTAAAGCAATTGGTAAGTTAAGGTGCGTTCCAAGAGAAGCAAAATGAATTGTGCTATGGCAAAA
Source organism: Rutidosis leptorrhynchoides (assembly GCF_046630445.1). Classification (NCBI taxonomy): domain Eukaryota; kingdom Viridiplantae; phylum Streptophyta; class Magnoliopsida; order Asterales; family Asteraceae; genus Rutidosis; species Rutidosis leptorrhynchoides. Next base: position 315,077,225 of record NC_092342.1, read on the forward strand.
GATAAGCGTTGTTATTATTTCAAGAGGACTAATTTGTTTACTCCAGTATTTTGTGTGTGTCCAGAAGGGAATTGTTAAAGATCGGGCAATATAAAAATGAAGCAAATAAGATAAAAAGATTTCAACAATAATTGAAAAGAATGCTCACATGGACTCATTCAACATGGCTTTTGAGTTGACGGTTAAAATCATTTAAACAACTTGTACCAATTTTAATCAGACAACAATTATAGTCTGATCGCCATATCATCAAAAATAAATTAAGTTTAAATCAAATAGAACGAAGATTACGTAGTTGTTTAGATTGATGTGATATATATATATATATATATATATATATATATATATATATATATATATATATATATATATATATATATATATATATATATATATATTATATATATTAACATAAAAAGAATGACACATTTATAAAATCGATGGATCTTTGTTGCATCCAAATTAAGGTTTGTTGGTTAACATTACCACTAATCTATAGATTCGAGAAGAATTCCAGACATTATTCGATCCTATGGTATTTTATTTATGATGAAAAACTTCTACAAAATAATCTATCAACAACAATTATTTGAGAAATAACAACTAATATATTTCTTATGTTTTTAGTATATTTCGTGCAATCTGTTAAATTAACCAACTCCTAATAGATTATTATTAAATCAATCATTTTTTAGTGAAAAAAATCTTGGTTTTTTCATTTTGCCCCGGTGAATGTTTTTTTGCCTAAAAATCTTCATATTTTGCACCCCACAGCCTCCAGATTTTGCCCGTAAACCTTCGTATTTTGCCCAAAATCCTCCGTATGTTTGCCCCGAAGCCTTCATATTTTGCCTAAAAATTTCCATATTTTGGCCAAGCTATGTTTTATAAGAAATATTTCGCCCCTAATGATAAAATTTTTGTTTTCGCCACTGTATATCTATATCTATCTATCTATATATAAATGATTTAAAACGGTTTATATCAATTTCACAACAATGATTATTTGATAAAGGAAATTAATTTTGCACGGATGTTTTACTAACCCGTGTAACGCACATGTTCTAAAACCTAGTATGTGTGTGTGTGTGAGTGCGTGTGTGTGTGTGTGTGTGTATATATATATATATATATATATATATATATATATATATATATATATATATATATATATATATATATATATATTATGTAGGGTCATAATCAAGAGTGAAGCACTTTTTTTGGGGGAAAGGGAAGCAATTTTTTTTTCTTTTTCGTTTTTTGAAAAAACTTTGTTCACGAACATTATAGATTAGATGAAAATATGAATATTTAAAAAAGACACTTTGTGATGAATGTCATTATTTTGACGGGAAAACACTCGAAGAAAAAAAATAAAAACATTCAATGCATTGAATGTTTTGCTGATAAGTTTATTTGCATCGTTTTGTTTTCATCTTGTGTGAAGTGTTTTTTTCGAATTTAGCCCGATTTAGAGTTTAGGGTTTAGAGTTTTCGGGTTTACTCCGTAAACCCTCAACCCAAAACCCTAAACCCTAAACTCTAAACCATTCGTGTTAAAATATTCAATCTAAACCCTAATTTCTAAACCCTAAACCCTAATTTCTAAATCCAAAACCCTAATAGCTAAACCCTAATTTTTAACCCCCTAATTTCTAAACCCTAATTTCTAACCCCTTAAAAAAAACTCAGAATCAAAACATTCAATGCATTGAATGTTTTCATTTTTTTCTTCGAGCGTTTTACCGCCAAAATAATAACATTCATCACAAAGTGTCTTTTTTAAATGTTCATATTTTCATGTGATCTTGATGCCTGAAAAAAAATTGAAAAAAAGAAAAAAATTACTTCCCCCCAAAAAAGTGTTTCCTTCTTGATTATATATGAAATGTCCCGTTCTTATTGATTAAAAACGTTCCATATTAATTGATTTCGTTGCGAGGTTTTGACCTCTATATGAGACGTTTTTCAAAGACTGCATTCATTTTTAAAACAAACCATAACCTTTATTTCATAAATAAAGGTTTAAAAAGCTTTACGTAGATTATCAAATAATGATAATCTAAAATATCCTGTTTACACACGACCATTACATAATGGTTTACAATACAAATATGTTACATCGAAATCAGTTTCTTGAATGCAGTTTTTACACAATATCATACAAACATGGACTCCAAATCTTGTCCTTATTTTAGTATGCAACAGCGGAAGCTCTTAATATTCACCTGAGAATAAACATGCTTTAAACGTCAACAAAAATGTTGGTGAGTTATAGGTTTAACCTATATATATCAAATCGTAACAATAGACCACAAGATTTCATATTTCAATACACATCCCATACATAGAGATAAAAATCATTCATATGGTGAACACCTGGTAACCGACATTAACAAGATGCATATATAAGAATATCCCCATCATTCCGGGACACCCTTCGGATATGATATAAATTTCGAAGTACTAAAGCATCCGGTACTTTGGATGGGGTTTGTTAGGCCCAATAGATCTATCTTTAGGATTCGCGTCAATTAGGGTGTCTGTTTCCTAATTCTTAGATTACAAGACTTAATAAAAAGGGGCATATTCGATTTCGATAATTCAACCATAGAATGTAGTTTCACGTACTTGTGTCTATTTTGTAAATCATTTATAAAACCTGCATGTATTCTCATCCCAAAAATATTAGATTTTAAAAGTGGGACTATAACTCACTTTCACAGATTTTTACTTCGTCGGGAAGTAAGACTTGGCCACTGGTTGATTCACGAACCTATAACAATATATACATATATATCAAAGTATGTTCAAAATATATTTACAACACTTTTAATATATTTTGATGTTTTAAGTTTATTAAGTCAGCTGTCCTCGTTAGTAACCTACAACTAGTTGTCCACAGTTAGATGTACAGAAATAAATCGATAAATATTATCTTGAATCAATCCACGACCCAGTGTATACGTATCTCAGTATTGATCACAACTCAAACTATATATATTTTGGAATCAACCTCAACCCTGTATAGCTAACTCCAACATTCACATATAGAGTGTCTATGGTTGTTCCGAAATATATATAGATGTGTCGACATGATAGGTCGAAACATTGTATACGTGTCTATGGTATCTCAAGATTACATAATATACAATACAAGTTGATTAAGTTATGGTTGGAATATATTTGTTACCAATTTTCACGTAGCTAAAATGAGAAAAATTATCCAATCTTGTTTTACCCATAACTTCTTCATTTTAAATCCGTTTTGAGTGAATCAAATTGCTATGGCTTCATATTGAACTCTATTTTATGAATCTAAATAGAAAAAGTATAGGTTTATAGTCGGAAAAATAAGTTACAAGCCGTTTTTGTAAAGGTAGTCATTTCAGTCGAAAGAACGACGTCTAGATGACCATTTTAGAAAACATACTTCCACTTTGAGTTTAACCATAATTTTTGGATATAGTTTCATATTCATAATAAAAATCATTTTCTCAGAATAACAACTTTTAAATCAAAGTTTATCATAGTTTTTAATTAACTAACCCAAAACAGCCCGCGGTGTTACTACGACGGCGTAAATCCGGTTTTACGGTGTTTTTCGTGTTTCCAGGTTTTAAATCATTAAGTTAGCATATCATATAGATATAGAACATGTGTTTAGTTGATTTTAAAAGTCAAGTTAGAAGGATTAACTTTTGTTTGCGAACAAGTTTAGAATTAACTAAACTATGTTCTAGTGATTACAAGTTTAAACCTTCGAATAAGATAGCTTTATATGTATGAATCGAATGATGTTATGAACATCATTACTACCTTAAGTTCCTTGGATAAACCTACTGGAAAAGAGAAAAATGGATCTAGCTTCAATGGATCCTTGGATGGCTCGAAGTTCTTGAAGCAGAATCATGACACGAAAACAAGTTCAAGTAAGATCATCACTTGAAATAAGATTGTTATAGTTATAGAAATTGAACCAAAGTTTGAATATGATTATTACCTTGTATTAGAATGATAACCTACTGTAAGAAACAAAGATTTCTTGAGGTTGGATGATCACCTTACAAGATTGGAAGTGAGCTAGCAAACTTGAAAGTATTCTTGATTTTATGAAACTAGAACTTTTGGAATTTATGAAGAACACTTAGAACTTGAAGATAGAACTTGAGAGAGATCAATTAGATGAAGAAAATTGAAGAATGAAAGTGTTTGTAGGTGTTTTTGGTCGTTGGTGTATGGATTAGATATAAAGGATATGTAATTTTGTTTTCATGTAAATAAGTCATGAATGATTACTCATATTTTTGTAATTTTATGAGATATTTCATGCTAGTTGCCAAATGATGGTTCCCACATGTGTTAGGTGACTCACATGGGCTGCTAAGAGCTGATCATTGGAGTGTATATACCAATAGTACATACATCTAAAAGCTGTGTATTGTACGAGTACGAATACGGGTGCATACGAGTAGAATTGTTGATGAAACTGAACGAGGATGTAATTATAAGCATTTTTGTTAAGTAGAAGTATTTTGATAAGTGTATTGAAGTCTTTCAAAAGTGTATAAATACATATTAAAACACTACATGTATATACATTTTAACTGAGTCGTTAAGTCATCGTTAGTCGTTACATGTAAGTGTTGTTTTGAAACCTTTAGGTTAACGATCTTGTTAAATGTTGTTAACCCAATGTTTATAATATCAAATGAGATTTTAAATTATTATATTATCATGATATTATCATGTATGAATATCTCTTAATATGATATATATACATTAAATGTCTTTACAACGATAATCGTTACATATATGTCTCATTTAAAAATCATTAAGTTAGTAGTCTTGTTTTTACATATGTAGTTCATTGTTAATATACTTAATGATATGTTTACTTATAATAGTATCATGTTAACTATATATATATCCATATATATGTCATCATATAGTTTTTACAAGTTTTAACGTTCGTGAATCACCGGTCAACTTGGGTGGTCAATTGTCTATATGAAACATATTTCAATTAATCAAGTCTTAACAAGTTTGATTGCTTAACATGTTGGAAACATTTAATCATGTAAATATCACTCTCAATTAATATATATAAACATGGAAAAGTTCGGGTCACTACAGTACCTACCCGTTAAATAAATTTCGTCCCGAAATTTTAAGCTGTTGAAGGTGTTGACGAATCTTCTGGAAATAGATGCGGGTATTTCTTCTTCATCTGATCTTCATGCTCCCAGGTGAACTCGGGTCCTTTACGAGCATTCCATCGAACCTTAACAATTGGTATCTTGTTTTGCTTAAGTCTTTTAACCTCACGATCCATTATTTCGACGGGTTCTTCGATGAATTGAAGTTTTTCGTTGATTTGGATTTCATCTAACGGAATAGTGAGATCTTCTTTAGCAAAACATTTCTTCAAATTCGAGACGTGGAAAGTGTTATGTACAGCCGCGATTTGTTGAGGTAACTCAAGTCGGTAAGCTACTGGTCCGACACGATCAATAATCTTGAATGGTCCAATATACCTTGGATTTAATTTCCCTCGTTTACCAAATCGAACAACGCCTTTCCAAGGTGCAACTTTAAGCATGACCATCTCTCCAATTTCAAATTCTATATCTTTTCTTTTAATGTCAGCGTAGCTCTTTTGTCGACTTTGGGCGGTTTTCAACCGTTGTTGAATTTGGATGATCTTCTCGGTAGTTTCTTGTATAATCTCCGGACCCGTAATCTGTCTATCCCCCACTTCACTCCAACAAATCGGAGACCTGCACTTTCTACCATAAAGTGCTTCAAACGGCGCCATCTCAATGCTTGAATGGTAGCTGTTGTTGTAGGAAAATTCTGCTAATGGTAGATGTCGATCCCAACTGTTTCCGAAATCAATAACACATGCTCGTAGCATGTCTTCAAGCGTTTGTATCGTCCTTTCGCTCTGCCCATCAGTTTGTGGATGATAGGCAGTACTCATGTCTAGACGAGTTCCTAATGCTTGCTGTAATGTCTGCCAGAATCTTGAAATAAATCTGCCATCCCTATCAGAGATAATAGAGATTGGTATTCCATGTCTGGAGATGACTTCCTTCAAATACAGTCGTGCTAACTTCTCCATCTTGTCATCTTCTCTTATTGGCAAGAAGTGTGCTGATTTGGTGAGACGGTCAACTATTACCCAAATAGTATCAAAACCACTTGCAGTCCTTGGCAATTTAGTGATGAAATCCATGGTAATGTTTTCCCATTTCCATTCCGGGATTTCGGGTTGTTGAAGTAGACCTGATGGTTTCTGATGCTCAGCTTTGACCTTAGAACACGTCAAACATTCTCCTACGTATTTAGCAACATCGGCTTTCATACCCGGCCACCAAAAATGTTTCTTGAGATCCTTGTACATCTTCCCCGTTCCAGGATGTATTGAGTATCTGGTTTTATGAGCTTCTCTAAGTACCATTTCTCTCATATCTCCAAATTTTGGTACCCAAATCCTTTCAGCCCTATACCGGGTTCCGTCTTCCCGAATATTAAGATGCTTCTCCGATCCTTTGGGTATTTCATCCTTTAAATTTCCCTCTTTTAAAACTCCTTGTTGCGCCTCCTTTATTTGAGTAGTAAGGTTATTATGAATCATTATATTCATAGATTTTACTCGAATGGGTTCTCTGTCCTTCCTGCTCAAGGCATCAGCTACCACATTTGCCTTCCCCGGGTGGTAACGAATCTCAAAGTCGTAATCATTCAACAATTCAATCCACCTACGCTGCCTCATATTCAGTTGTTTCTGATTAAATATGTGTTGAAGACTTTTGTGGTCGGTATATATAATACTTTTGACCCCATATAAGTAGTGCCTCCAAGTCTTTAATGCAAAAACAACTGCGCCTAATTCCAAATCATGCGTCGTATAATTTTGTTTGTGAATCTTCAATTGTCTAGACGCATAAGCAATCACCTTCGTTCGTTGCATTAATACACAACCGAGACCTTGCTTTGATGCGTCACAATAAATCACAAAATCATCATTCCCTTCAGGCAATGACAATATAGGTGCCGTAGTTAGCTTTTTCTTCAATAACTGAAACGCTTTCTCTTGTTCATCATTCCATTCAAATTTCTTCCCTTTATGCGTTAATGCAGTCAAGGGTTTTGCTATTCTGGAAAAGTCTTGGATGAACCTTCTGTAGTAACCAGCTAGTCCTAAAAACTGGCGTATGTGTTTCGGAGTTTTCGGGGTTTCCCACTTTTCAACAGTTTCTATCTTTGCCGGATCTACCTTAATACCTTCTTTGTTCACTATGTGACCGAGAAATTGAACTTCTTCCAACCAAAATGCACACTTTGAAAACTTAGCGTACAATTCTTCCTTCCTCAATACTTCTAACACCTTTCTCAAATGTTCACCGTGTTCTTGGTCATTCTTTGAGTAAATAAGTATGTCATCAATGAAAACAATGACAAACTTGTCAAGGTATGGTCCACACACTCGGTTCATAAGGTCCATGAACACAGCTGGTGCATTAGTTAAACCAAACGGCATGACCATAAACTCGTAATGACCGTAACGTGTTCTGAAAGCAGTCTTTGGAATATCATCTTCTTTCACCCGCATTTGATGATACCCGGAACGTAAGTCAATCTTTGAATAAACAGACGAGCCTTGTAGTTGATCAAATAAGTCGTCGATTCTCGGTAGTGGGTAGTGGTTCTTGATGGTAAGTTTGTTCAACTCTCGGTAGTCGATACACAACCTGAATGTACCATCTTTCTTCTTGACAAACAAAACAGGAGCTCCCCACGGTGATGTGCTTGGTCGAATGAAACCACGCTCTAAAAGTTCTTGTAATTGGCTTTGTAGTTCTTTCATCTCGCTGGGTGCGAGTCTGTAAGGAGCACGAGCTATTGGTGCAGCTCCTGGTACAAGATCTATTTGAAATTCAACGGATCGATGTGGGGGTAATCCCGGTAATTCTTTCGGAAATACATCGGGAAATTCTTTTGCAATGGGAACATCATTGATGCTCTTTTCTTCAGTTTGTACTTTCTCGACGTATGCTAGAACAGCATAGCAACCTTTTCTTATTAGTTTTTGTGCCTTCAAATTACTAATAAGATGTAGCTTCGTGTTGCCCTTTTCTCCGTACACCATTAAGGGTTTTCCTTTTTCTCGTATAATGCGAATTGCATTTTTGTAACAAACGATCTCTGCTTTCACTTCTTTCAACCAGTCCATACCGATTATCACATCAAAACTCCCTAACTCTACTGGTATCAAATCAATCTTAAATGTTTCGCTAACCAGTTTAATTTCTCGATTCCGACATATATTATCTGCTGAAATTAATTTACCATTTGCTAATTCGAGTAAAAATTTACTATCCAAAGGCGTCAATGGACAACTTAATTTAGCACAAAAATCTCTACTCATATAGCTTCTATCCGCACCCGAATCAAATAAAACGTAAGCAGATTTATTGTCAATAAGAAACGTACCCGTAATAAGCTCCGGGTCTTCCTGTGCCTCTGCCGCATTAATATTGAAAACTCTTCCGCGGCCTTGTTCATTCGTGTTCTCCTGGTTCGGGCAATTTCTAATAATGTGGCCTGGTTTTCCACATTTATAACAAACTACATTGGCATAACTTGCTCCGACACTACTTGCTCCGCCATTACTCGTTCTGACACCATTTGTTCCTTTCGTTCTATTAACCCCTGGTCCGTAGACCTCACACTTCACCGCGTTATGACCATTTCTTTTACACTTGTTGCAAAATTTGGTGCAGAACCCCGAGTGATACTTTTCACACCTTTGGCATAGCTGCTTCTGATTGTTGTTGCTGTTGCGGTTATTATTGTTGTTGGGATGATTGTTGTAGTTGCTGTTGTTGTTGTTGTTGTTGTTGGGCCGTTTGTTGTAGTTGCGATTGATGTTGCGATTGTTGGGATAATTGTTGCGATTATTGTTGTAATTGCTGTTGTTGTTGTATTGGTGATTCTTATCACCGTTTTCCTCCCACTTTCTTTTGACTTGCTTCACATTGGCCTCTTCAGCAGTCTGTTCTTTAATTCTTTCTTCAATTTGGTTCACGAGTTTGTGAGCCATTCTACATGCCTGTTGTATGGAGGCGGGCTCGTGTGAACTTATATCTTCTTGGATTCTTTCCGGTAATCCTTTCACAAACGCGTCGATCTTCTCTTCCACATCTTCGAATGCTCCCGGACACAATAGGCACAATTCTGTGAATCGTCTTTCGTACGTGGTAATATCAAATCCTTGGGTTCGTAACCCTCTAAGTTCTGTCTTGAGCTTATTGACCTCGGTTCTGGGACGGTACTTCTCGTTCATCAAGTGCTTGAATGCTGACCACGGTAGTGCGTACGCATCGTCTTGTCCCACTTGCTCTAGATAGGTATTCCACCATGTTAACGCAGAACCTGTAAAGGTATGCGTAGCGTACTTTACTTTGTCCTCTTCAGTACACTTACTTATGGCAAACACCGATTCGACCTTCTCGGTCCACCGTTTCAATCCGATCGGTCCTTCGGTTCCATCAAATTCCAAAGGTTTGCAGGCAGTGAATTCTTTGTAGGTGCATCCTACACGATTTCCTGTACTGCTAGATCCAAGGTTATTGTTGGTATGTAGCGCAGCCTGTACTGCGGCTATGTTTGAAGCTAGAAAAGTACGGAATTCCTCTTCATTCATATTCACGGTGTGTCGAGTAGTCGGTGCCATTTCCTTCAAAATAGTTAAATAGAACAAGTTAATCATACAGAATATTAAGAGTAGTTAATAGTATTTCGTAGCATAATATGAACTCATTTATAAAAGCTTTTTCTTCATATTAGCGTTTTATAAGTTTAAATTCGGGTAGTACCTACCCGTTAAGTTCATACTTAGTAGCTAATATACAATTCAACTACTACAATTCTATATGAAAAACAGATTATAATAATATTTCGCGTTCAAACTTTTATACAATATTTTACAAACTTACAATACCGCTTATTTTACATAAAGCATGAAATATAGCACACAATAACTTTGATACAAGATAGTTGTGAAGATAATTCTAGCTAGTACACAAGTCGTTCAGCAAAGGCAATAAATACACGTAATTCATACGTCCGGAAACAAGTCATGCATTCTGGTTTTACTAGGACTACTTCCCATCCTTGGTCTTGTGCAACATAACCGTTATGGCCGTTGATAAGACAGCGTGTTGTAACGTCGTCAAAGGGACGAGGGTTACGTAATGTCCAACAGTCCCGTAATAATCTAAAAACCTCATTTCTTACCCCAATTACCGACTCCGTCACTTGTGGAAACGTTTTGTTTAATAGTTGTAGCCCGATGTTCTTGTTCTCACTTTGGTGAGAAGCGAACATTACTAATCCGTAAGCATAACATGCTTCTTTATGTTGCATGTTAGCCGCTTTTTCTAAATCACGAAGTCCAATATTCGGATATATTGAGTCAAAATAATTTCTTAACCCGTTGCGTAAAATAGCATTTGGGTTCCCCGCAATATATGCGTCAAAGTAAACACATCGTAACTTATGGGTTTCCCAATGTGATATCCCCATCTTTCAAACGAAAGTCTCTTATAAACCAAGACATTCTTGGAACGTTCTTCGAATGTCTTACAAACTGATCTCGCCATAAATAGTTGTGCCGAGGAATTCTGGCCGACTCTAGACAAGATTTCATCAATCATGTCTCCGGGTAGGTCTCTTAAAATATTGGGTTGTCTATCCATTTTGTGTTTTTAAACTGTAAAATAGACAAGAGTTAGATTCATACAAAAATACTTATTAATACAAGCAATTTTTACATATATCATAAAGCATAAGAACACTATATTACATATATTACACCACACGAATACAACTATCTTATTCCGACTCGCTCGTTTCTTCTTCTTCGGTTTTGGTTCGTTTTGCCAAGTTTCTAGGGATATATGATGTTCCCCTAATACGAGCCGTAATTTTCCACATTGGTTTAGAAAAACCTGGTGGTTTAGAGGTTCCCGGGTCATTGTTACAACTTAAGGACTTCGGGGGTTGACGATACATATAAAGTTCATCGGGGTTGGAATTAGATTTCTCTATTTTTATGCCCTTTCCCTTATTATTTTCTTTTGCCTTTTTAAATTCAGTTGGGGTAATTTCTATAACATCATCGGAATTCTTGTCGGAATCTGATTCATCGGAGAATTGGTAATCCTCCCAATATTTTGCTTCCTTGGCAGAAACACCATTGACCATAATTAACCTTGGTCGGTTGGTTGAGGATTTTCTTTTACTTAACCGTTTTATTATTTCCCCCACCGGTTCTATTTCTTCATCCGGTTCCGATTCTTCTTCCGGTTCCGATTCTTCTTCCGGTTCCGACTCTTCTTCCGGTTCCTCTTCGGGAACTTGTGAATCAGTCCACGAATCATTCCAATTTACATTTGACTCTTCATTATTATTAGGTGAGTCAATGGAACTTGTTCTAGAGGTAGACATCTATCACATAATATCAAACGCGTTAAGAGATTAATATATCACATAATATTCACATGTTAAAAATATATAGTTTCCAACAAAATTTGTTAAGCAATCATTTTTCAAGTAAACACGGTCGAAGTCCAGACTCACTAATGCATCCTAACAAACTCGATAAGACACACTAATGCAAAATTCTGGTTCTCTAAAACCAACGCTCGGATACCAACTGAAATGTCCCGTTCTTATTGATTAAAAACGTTCCATATTAATTGATTTCGTTGCGAGGTTTTGACCTCTATATGAGACGTTTTTCAAAGACTGCATTCATTTTTAAAACAAACCATAACCTTTATTTCATAAATAAAGGTTTAAAAAGCTTTACGTAGATTATCAAATAATGATAATCTAAAATATCCTGTTTACACACGACCATTACATAATGGTTTACAATACAAATATGTTACATCGAAATCAGTTTCTTGAATGCAGTTTTTACACAATATCATACAAACATGGACTCCAAATCTTGTCCTTATTTTAGTATGCAACAGCGGAAGCTCTTAATATTCACCTGAGAATAAACATGCTTTAAACGTCAACAAAAATGTTGGTGAGTTATAGGTTTAACCTATATATATCAAATCGTAACAATAGACCACAAGATTTCATATTTCAATACACATCCCATACATAGAGATAAAAATCATTCATATGGTGAACACCTGGTAACCAACATTAACAAGATGCATATATAAGAATATCCCCATCATTCCGGGACACCCTTCGGATATGATATAAATTTCGAAGTACTAAAGCATCCAGTACTTTGGATGGGGTTTGTTAGGCCCAATAGATCTATCTTTAGGATTCGTGTCAATTAGGGTGTCTGTTCCCTAATTCTTAGATTACCAGACTTAATAAAAAGGGGCATATTCGATTTCGATAATTCAACCATAGAATGTAGTTTCACGTACTTGTGTCTATTTTGTAAATCATTTATAAAACCTGCATGTATTCTCATCCCAAAAATATTAGATTTTAAAAGTGGGACTATAACTCACTTTCACAGATTTTTACTTCGTCAGGAAGTAAGACTTGGCCACTGGTTGATTCACGAACCTATAACAATATATACATATATATCAAAGTATGTTCAAAATATATTTACAACACTTTTAATATATTTTGATGTTTTAAGTTTATTAAGTCAGCTGTCCTCGTTAGTAACCTACAACTAGTTGTCCACAGTTAGATGTACAGAAATAAATCGATAAATATTATCTTGAATCAATCCACGACCCAGTGTATACGTATCTCAGTATTGATCACAACTCAAACTATATATATTTTGGAATCAACCTCAACCCTGTATAGCTAACTCCAACATTCACATATAGAGTGTCTATGGTTGTTCCGAAATATATATAGATGTGTCGACATGATAGGTCGAAATATTGTATACGTGTCTATGGTATATCAAGATTACATAATATACAATACAAGTTGATTAAGTTATGGTTGGAATATATTTGTTACCAATTTTCACGTAGCTAAAATGAGAAAAATTATCCAATCTTGTTTTACCCATAACTTCTTCATTTTAAATCCGTTTTGAGTGAATCAAATTGCTATGGTTTCATATTGAACTCTATTTTATGAATCTAAACAGAAAAAGTATTGGTTTATAGTCGGAAAAATAAGTTACAAGTCGTTTTTGTAAAGGTAGTCATTTCAGTCGAAAGAACGACGTCTAGATGACCATTTTAGAAAACATACTTCCACTTTGAGTTTAACCATAATTTTTGGATATAGTTTCATGTTCATAATAAAAATCATTTTCTCAGAATAACAACTTTTAAATCAAAGTTTATCATAGTTTTTAATTAACTAACCCAAAACAGCCCGCGGTGTTACTACGACGGCGTAAATCCGGTTTTACGGTGTTTTTCGTGTTTCCAGGTTTTAAATCATTAAGTTAGCAAATCATATAGATATAGAACATGTGTTTAGTTGATTTTAAAAGTCAAGTTAGAAGGATTAACTTTTGTTTGCGAACAAGTTTAGAATTAACTAAACTATGTTCTAGTGATTACAAGTTTAAACCTTCGAATAAGATAGCTTTATATGTATGAATCGAATGATGTTATGAACATCATTACTACCTTAAGTTCCTTGGATAAACCTACTGGAAAAGAGAAAAATGGATCTAGCTTCAATGGATCCTTGGATGGCTCGAAGTTCTTGAAGCAGAATCATGACACGAAAACAAGTTCAAGTAAGATCATCACTTGAAATAAGATTGTTATAGTTATAGAAATTGAACCAAAGTTTGAATATGATTATTACCTTGTATTAGAATGATAACCTACTGTAAGAAACAAAGATTTCTTGAGGTTGGATGATCACCTTACAAGATTGGAAGTGAGCTAGCAAACTTGAAAGTATTCTTGATTTTATGAAACTAGAACTTTTGGAATTTATGAAGAACACTTAGAACTTGAAGATAGAACTTGAGAGAGATCAATTAGATGAAGAAAATTGAAGAATGAAAGTGTTTGTAGGTGTTTTTAGTCGTTGGTGTATGGATTAGATATAAAGGATATGTAATTTTGTTTTCATGTAAATAAGTCATGAATGATTACTCATATTTTTGTAATTTTATGAGATATTTCATGCTAGTTGCCAAATGATGGTTCCCACATGTGTTAGGTGACTCACATGGGCTGCTAAGAGCTGATCATTGGAGTGTATATACCAATAGTACATACATCTAAAAGCTGTGTATTGTACGAGTACGAATACGGGTGCATACGAGTAGAATTGTTGATGAAACTGAACGAGGATGTAATTGTAAGCATTTTTGTTAAGTAGAAGTATTTTGATAAGTGTATTGAAGTCTTTCAAAATTGTATAAATACATATTAAAACACTACATGTATATACATTTTAACTGAGTCGTTAAGTCATCGTTAGTCGTTACATGTAAGTGTTGTTTTGAAACCTTTAGGTTAACGATCTTGTTAAATGTTGTTAACCCAATGTTTATAATATCAAATGAGATTTTAAATTATTATATTATCATGATATTATCATGTATGAATATCTCTTAATATGATATATATACATTAAATGTCTTTACAACGATAATCGTTACATATATGTCTCATTTAAAAATCATTAAGTTAGTAGTCTTGTTTTTACATATGTAGTTCATTGTTAATATACTTAATGATATGTTTACTTATCATAGTATCATGTTAACTATATATATATCCATATATATGTCATCATATAGTTTTTACAAGTTTTAACGTTCGTGAATCACCGGTCAACGTGGGTGGTCAATTGTCTATATGAAACATATTTCAATTAATCAAGTCTTAACAAGTTTGATTGCTTAACATGTTGGAAACATTTAATCATGTAAATATCACTCTCAATTAATATATATAAACATGGAAAAGTTCGGGTCACTACAATATATATATATATATATATATATATATATATATATATATATATATATATATATATATATATATATATATATATATATATATATATATATATAGGGGTAGGATCAATGGAGAAGTAACCAATCGGGGGGGCGGGGGAGGGGGGGGGAAGAAAAAAAAAATTCGTTTTTTTGGAAATTTTTTTCAGACATCAAGATCACACGAAAATATGAACATTTAAAAAAGACTCTTCGTGATGAATGTTATTATTTAGGCGAGAAAACGATCGACAAAAATAACATTCAAGATAATATTGATTGTGAAGAATGTTAACGTTTTTTTTCTTCATATTTTGTGAAGTAAAATTTAGCCCGATTTAGAGTTTAGGTTTTAGGATTTATGGTTTAGGGTTTAGTGATTTGTGTTTAGTCCCTAAACCCAAAACCATAAACCCTAAACTCTAAACTGTTCGTGTTAAAAACTCAATCTAAATCATAAATCTAAACCCTAAACCCTAATATCTAAACCCTATAAACTCTAATATCTAAATCCTAATATCTAAAACCTCAACATACGCTCTAAAAACACGAAAATTGTTGTATATTAATTCTTTGAGCGTTTTCCCGCCAAATAAAAACATTTATCACAAAGTATCTTTATTAAATATTCATATTTTCATCCAATCTATAATGTTCATGAACAAAGTTTTTTCAAAAAACGAAAAAAATTTTGCTTCCCCCCGCTTCTCCCTTGATCCTACCACTATATATATATATATATATATATATATATATATATATATATATATATATATATATATGGGTAGGATTAAAGGGGAAGAAACCAGTTGGGGGGAAGTGGGTGAAGTAATTTTTTTTTCTTTTTTAAATTCTAGTTTTTTCGAAAAAAATTCAAGCATCAAAATCACACGAAAATATGAACATTTAAAAAAATACTTTGTGATTAATCTTATTATTTAAGTGGAAAAACGATCGACAAAAATTAACATTCAAGAAAATATTGATCGTGAAGAATGTTAATCTTCGAACTTTTTTTTCATGTTTTGTGAAGTACTTTTTGTCAAAATTTAGCCCGATTTAGAATTTTGGGTTTTGGACTAAACCCTAAACCCTAAACTGTTCGTGTTAAAAACTCAATCTAAATCTTAAATCTAAACCTTAAATCTAAAGCCTAAACCCTAAATTTCTAAACCGTAATATCTAAACCCTAATTTCTAAACTCTCGAAATTCGCTCGAAAAACACGATAATTGTTATATATTATTTCCTCGAGCATTTTCTCGTCAAAATAAAAACATATTGATTGAAATTTTTTTGGGAAAAAAATCGAACTTTTTTTTCCCAATTTTTTTAGATTATTTTCCCGATTTTTTTTAGATATTTTTGTGTGTAGATTGACTTTTTTTACAGATTGACTTTTTATTATGCAGATTGACTTTTTTATTGTGCAGATTGATTTTTTTTGTCCAGATTGACTTTTTTTGTGTGTGCAGATTGACTTTTTATTGTGCAGATTGAATTTTTTTTGTGCATATTGACTTTTTTTGTGCAGATTAAGAAATATTTTTTTGCAGATTTCTTTGTGCAGATTGAGTTTTTTTGTGTGCAGATTGACTTTTTTATTGTGCAGATTGACTTTTTTTGTGTAGATTGGGATTTTTTTTTTTTTTTGCAAAGTTCCTTTATTTTTTGTAGATTGAATTTTTTTTTTACAGGTTGAAACTTTTATTTTTGAATTTTTTTTTTTTCACAAACTGAAGCTCAATATGCTCGTAGATTGAAGCTCAATCTGCACATAGATTGAAGTTCAATCTATGAGTTCTATGAGTTCTCTTCCAACCAACCTTAGTTCTCTCTAGATCCCTTTATATATATATATATATATATATATATATATATATATATATATATATATATATATATATATATATATATATATATATATATATATATATATATATATATAGGGAGAGGATCCAGTGAGAACTCGGCATGTGTGAGAACCTGAGAACTTCAATTAGAACAATTTTGGTGAAATTCGAGCAATTTTTTGTGAAATTCGAGCAATTTTAGTGAAATTAGAGTAATTTTGGTGAAATTCGAGCAAAAAAAATTGGCGTGCGAGCAAAAATCAAGAAATTCGAGCAATTGTGGTGAAATTCGAGCAAAAAAAATGGCGGACGAGCAAAAACGGTGAAATTTGAGAAAAAATGGGAGCTGCTGAAAATGTAGAACGGAAATTGTAGAACCGAATTTGTAGAACAGAAAAATGTAGAACATGTTCGAATTTCTCCAAATTTGTTCGAATTGCACCTGTTCTACATCAAAATCAACTTCTTTTATTAAAATTTAGCCCGATTTAGAGTTTAGGGTTTAGGGATCAAATGAGAACCAATTTTGCATTAAGAACCCTGAGAACTAAGAAGGGCGAACAAAAAAATGAAATTCGAGCAAAAAAAAAAGGAAGGGCGAGCATTTTTTTGTATTAGAACAAAAATTGTTGAATTAGAACAAAAAAGTTTGAATTAGAACAAAAAAAAAGGCGAACAATTTTTGAGCTATTAGAACAATTCTACAATTTTAGATGCATTTGCTTTGTTTCTACAATTTTTGTAGAACGACATGTTCTACACTCGTTTCTACATCGATTTTCTTCAAATTAAGTTTAGGGTTTAGATTTTAGGGTTTAGGGTTGATGTTATAGCGGATGGGTACGAAATATTATTATTGTTTACTACGAAATACGACGAAATATTACACAAGTTTTATTTAATTTATTTACGGATGGGATATACCTAAACCTTGCTACAACACTATAGGCAGTGTACCTGATCGTAGAGTAGTGTAGTTTTTAGTAAGTCTGGTTCGTTCCACAGGGAGCTAGTGATTACGTACTATATTTTTAATAACTATATATATATATATATATATATATATATATATATATATATATATATATATATATATATATATATATATATATATATATATATATATATATATATATATATATATATATATATATATATATATATATATATATATATATATATATATATATATATATATATATATATATATATATATATATATATATATATATATATATATATATATAAGTAGTAATATTAAAAAAAGGGTTTTACCGTTTAATGACCGGTTTGTTGATTTTAAATAAAGCGTAAAGATAAATGACGATAATTAAAATGCGTAAAATAAATAACAATATTTAAATGACGATATATAAAATTGCGAATAATAAAATGACAGTAAATAAAAGTACGATGAGAAATACGATAAAAGAATTATGCTTATTTAAACTTCCGTAACCATGATGTTTGACGTTTTGATTTTAATTTATTACTCTGGGTCAATTGTCCTTTGTCCTGGTTTATTTGATACCTATCTGTTTTTACCCATAATAGTCCATCGGTCATAATTATGAAATGCTCGTCAAATTAACCTTATTCCCGAAGTCAAATATTCTAACTAATTAGGGATTCAAACTATAACAAGATTTTAATACTTTGTTAATAATTACACCAGATTATCGACTGCGTGTAATCCAAGATTTTAATACTTTGTTAACAATTACACCAATTACCCTTGTATGTAATCCACCCCTATTTTAATTAGTCCATGATACATTAATTTATTCACTTGGCCATAATGAATAATCAATTACCCAATCCAATTGATTAATTAAATGATTGTAAACGATGTCGTATAAACGTCACTAAATAGGACATTCGTAATCATTTTAATAATTATTAGATTAACTAATTTGAAGATAGGTTCGACAGGTTCCAATGAGTTGTCATTCAATTAGACAATACCCCCCACCTATTAATAGTCAATAGTCCAATGTTCACAAGTGTCGGTCTTTTGTCCAAAACCTAATTATGGTACAAAATCCAATAACCCCGTCTTAATATTTAGTCTAACATCACGATTACTTCGACTTAAATAAGCATAATAATAACTTAGTTACGAGACATTAATTGAAAAAGGAAGAACATAGCTTACAGTGATTATTTATCGCGTAGCGTTACATAGGGGTGATCACAAAACCGTCAAACCGCGAAAACCGACCGGACCTGACCGATTTTTTGGTTCGGTCCAGTTTTGAATATTAGTGGTCCGGTCGCCTGTTTTAAGATCTCCAAATCGCGAAACTCGGTCCGGTTTACGGTTTCATTAGGCCACCGGCCGGTTAAACCGGACCTGACCGGACTAACCATCATTGTTCTAGACATTGGCCGAGAATTGTTTATATAATCTTATGATGGTCATTAAATAGAAAAATCATCAAAGAGATGATACTGCAGAACATGAATGTGACAAGAAACAAACCTTGCCACTTGAAAGCTCAACACATTGAGCTATAAACATACTGAAAGGGACAAGAATGCATACAACATTCAGAACAAAATCAAAGTATCCCTAAACTGAATAAGGCTATCACTATACTTTACAAATATTAAATAAACTTAAAAGCCAGCCACGATTAGAAACGATAATTTACATTCTACAGCTATCAAAACCGCAACAGGTCATAAGATTAACCATTCTGTATTCACTAAAACTCGATCAATGCGTGAGCTCTACCCATCACCTCCTTCCCGTCTAAATTTAGCGTTTTGTAAAGCTTTAACATATAAGTTTGCGTTGAACTTACATAAGCTACCCATTTTACCACTTCTTAATGGAAAGTAACAAATTGCTTATTCAATTCTCTATTAAAAAGTGAAGTTCAAAACCGTCAAAACCGGTCAAACAGGACCTGACCAAACCGGACCAAACCAACCAGTTAGACGACTTTCTTGGTCTGCTCTGGTTTTACATTTGTTGAAACCGTGGTTGCCGGTTTGGTTTGAGATTTAGTCCAAACCGGACCAAACCGGACCGTGAACACCCCTAGCGTTACATGGACAGAGTTCCGACTTTAAAACCCGTAAAACATTTCTTACAATAACCAAAATTATTATTATTAAACTTAAATTAAAATTAATATTATAAATATAAATATATATATCGCTATGGATTTCCCCTTTACAGCTCCGCGATCGCGGAGTTTCGCAATCCAGTTCACCAATTGATTTAAACGTGGGCGGATTTGTATAATATAATATATATATATATATATATATATATATATATATATATATTATAATATATAATATATATAATTAATTATATATTATATTATATTCTTGTGCATAGTTGACTTGTAATTTTAGCTCCGTTGAGTCGTACGTTGATAGTTGGTTCATGTCTAGGTTTCGGATTTTCGAACGCCTTTTTGTATGATTTAATATCGTGTACTTTACGTTTCGCGGCTTGTACTCTTGTCATTTTTAGACGTTATTTATCAATAAATTGAACCACTTGGAGTTTAACTTATACATTTGAGCTTTTTGGTCATTTGCGTCTTCAAATCTTCGTTTTCTTCTTTTGTCTTTGCACTTATTTATTTAAACGAATATTACTTGAAAATAGAACAATTGCAACTAAAAACTTTACATTTTGGAAGGATATTGCGCCTAAATATAATATAGTTTGATGCTGAGGTCCGTGAATTTCCTGCTGATTTTAGAGATGACTTTTCTAGATTTTTCGTCAACCTACAGCTGGTCTGGACGACAACTTCCTGACCTAAATCAAGAAGCGCGTGTCTTTTTCGGAAGACTTTACTTCCTTCATTTCTTTTTCTGGAAGACTTTACTTCCTTTTAAATCAAGTGGCACATTTCTTTCAAATATATTATAAGAAATCGGGTAAAACTGATTAAAATCGTCCAAAATAAAATGTAAAGTCCCGCAACAAATAAGCACACATAAAAGTCTAAGTCTAGGCACATATCTCAAGATGCCTAAATCCCTTAGACCATGCTCTGATACCACTTGAAACAACCCAACCCGTATTTAAACCGGCCCGTAAAAATTTTTCTTTAATACATTAAAATTTAGGTCCCAATTATGTTTCCGAAAACATTTTTAATACAATAATAAGTTCAATAAACTTTTAAAACATATAATACATAGTTTAAATATCCGAACGGGCAATCACGACCCGACTATTTTAATGTCCAACAAAATCGAGCATGTTGATTGGGGATACGCTACCCAATCCTAATCGATCCAAAAGCACATCTTCTAAAGCAAACTACGCAAGTCCAATAGTTCCCACGCCTACCCGAGCCACCGCCTCCATGCAAATCTATAAAAATGTAAACAACGAGAGGGTAAGCTAACGCTTAGTGAGTGAGAATATACTACATACATATATATGCATAAAATGGACACGCTACACAAGTACTCAATAACGCATACCGGAGCATCCAAGCATAAAGGCAACCTAAGCTAAGCATACCGTACGATCACTAAGCAACAAGCTAAAATAACAACAAATATAAGTTCACCAAAGACGATGTGAACAACGCCAAAAAGCTACACCCGGAGGGTTAGCTACATCACAACACACAACCATGGTTAACCAATCGAACGAGGGAACGGTATTTAAAGGACCGTCGGAGTTCATAACAACCATTAGTGTACTTAACACTTCGTACACTAATCCCACGGGTGGCATCTTAACACGTCGATACTTCACCCCGGGTGGTGCCTTAACACTTCGACACTTCACCCCGAGTGGTGTCTTAGCACATCGACACTTCACTCGTTACATCTCTCGAAGTGGCATCTTAACACATCGATGCTTCACTTCTGAGTGGCGTCTTAACACATCGACACTTCACTCGCCACGTGAGAAGTGGTGTCTTAACACATCGACACTTCACAACTCATACTTCACAAATAAATACATCATATATGCACGCATATAATTTTTCCACATCACAAGCACATGTGATAACGTACACACAAAGTGTGCACCTCGCCAAAGGTGGTCAACCAAAATGCACAACCGTGCCAATTGGACCTATACACAAGTCCATCAACCCACCTATATGTGAAGTGAGCTCTATAACCGAGAACCACTCCACCCGACCCACACCCATCCTACACATACGTATGCACATAGGATATTAACACTCACCTTGTCGCCTTGATGAATACCACCGAATAATCCGCAACTCGCCGATGGAATGTACCTATTCCATTTATCACATAACAAACAACACAATTAGGGTGGAGCACAAACCATCCTATATTGACAACTAGTGCAAATTCGACCCAAATGCACTTCCAAGTCCAAAACGCGCCCAAACTAACCAATAATCACTAACACAAGTGAGAATAGTCCTAATATGCCAATTAAACCCAAACACAAGTGTTAAATACCAAACTTGCCCAATTTAGCACCTAAACCCTAATTTTGATCCATTTCAAAATTAGTCAACCAAACACACCCAAATGAGTTCCAACACTTCCATAATCACTAATCATAGTGATTACACTCAATTCAAAGCTCCAAACAAGGCTAAATCATCAACCAACCCAAAACCCGCCTTCATCGCTAATAAACCCTAATCCTAGTTATTGTCTCCCATTAACAACTAGTGGAGTTCCAAGTTTGAACATACAATCAAAAACCCTAAATTTGGATGAAGAACACGAAAATGAAATTCGGAGTTAGAGCTTATCGCTAGTATCACCTTGAAGCTAAGGACGAGGAGAACAAAGTTGTCTCTTACACTTTCGATCAAAACCCGCTTCTTCCTTTCCAAAAATCCCTTTGAACCAATTGGGGTTTGAAGTTTTTGAGAGGAAAATGAAAAGAAATGGAAAATGAAAATGAAGAAATGAAATGAGTGGATGAGATTAAGATCTCAAATCTGGCACACACACGAAAAGACCAAAATGCCCTTGAACCTTATTTAAAATTACTAAAATCTGGTACCAGTCCGCCCAGAACGCCGCGCCGCGGCCCTCTTCGTCGCGCCGCGACATTTAACGGTGTCTGATGGCTGTCTTATCGTGCCTCCTGACTTTAAATTCTTTGGTTCGTCGCGCCGCGGCTTCTCCTGTCGCGCCGCGACCTTTGCCGTGGTCTGGTGCCTTCCTCGCATACTTGAACTTTAACCCTCGACTACGTCTCAAACTCTTCATACACCAGTCGTACATACACGATACACCTATATATCATATACGGGGAAAACGGGGTGTTACAACTCTCCCCCACTTAGATTCGATCACGTCCTCGTGATCCTAATCACTTAATCAATCCGAACCTATACGCTATGGTTCTCGAAAAATTGTTCCAATCCGACTTCCAACACATTTCTCATTAATCCAAAGATTAACCCATTTACTAAATACACACTTGCACACATCTCGAGATATGCAATACATACAACATCCGAATTCTATAACGATCGCTTAGAATACGCGAAATCACCACGTATCCTTCCCACTCCTCTAGGCAATTCTTCTCATAGAGTTACCCTTAACAACTAAATCGTCATTCGCGATTTATCAAGTCCACAAATCCGAGCACTAAAACTTGCTCAATCCCTCATATCGGGAAAAACTCCACCAATCTCGTACCGAGATATCAACCCTTTAGCGTACCATACCAAGTACAATGCTAAAAGTAAACACGTCCCAAACTAAAGTCAACCATCTAACCGATGAAGACCAAATAAAAGTGAAATCTAACGGATAACACTTACCACTTAACATCCCTTGTAGTGCGCAAACACGTCTAATACGCAACTACTGCAAACACGTGAGCAAAATACGACTATTGCATCACTATTCACACTAAAATGGTCCTTACGACCCCACCATTGGCGTATAAAACAACCAATAGATCACACAACATGAAGGCTGGCCGAAAACTACACGCGCCTTAGTGAATCCGCAACCACACGCGACCCACTACCTCCACCGCACAACAATCGAGATTGGCCGAACTACACGCGCCCCAGTGAATCCGAACTACACGAGAATCACTATCCCAAAAGAATGACCGCATCCACACAAGTCATTTGTGAATCCGAACTACACAAGACTCACTTCCACAATAAGATGACCGAACTATACGCGTCATCGTGAATCCGCATACACACGTGATCCACTTCCCAAATCTCAACACAGGAATGGTACTCGAATTTCCCACCGGTTTTCATAACAACCGTTAGAGTACTTAACACCTCGTACACTAATCCCCGGGTGATGTCTTAAACACCGCGACTAACTTACCCCCATGACAATGTGGTGTCTTGAACACCGTGACTAACCCACATGTCAATCAATCCCAAGAGTGGTAACACCGCGACAATACCACTCGTTACACACGCTCTTTTGGCCTCGATCAATGAGTAGTGTAGCATCGCGTACTGCATACACCATAGTGAATCCGAACGGATTACACTAACCATTCACCACAACCAAAAGTGTATACACATACTTATAACCATTCCATACCGCCTGGAATTCCGCACACGAATCATACGCACATGCGAACATCGCTATCACGATCGAGCAAGAACCACGTATATCGCACATAGGTACAAAACAACAATTCTCTAAAAGAGAATCCGACACACACACCCCTTAACCGAGGGATATCACCTTGCTCGTCAAACACATCCATTATCTCTCAACGAGATTTACCACATTACCACCTCGGTGATAATTTAAATCTAAAATCATAAGTACAATTTAACCGAAGTTGTACTCTACCACAAATCGACCAAAATCTAGGTCCCGACACAAATTCCGGATCTACTATGAGCATTATCCAAAATCTCACACTAAAACATCCTCGTACGGGAGTGTAACTCCCCCACTTGGAACTGCGTTCCATAACCGCATCTTGTACAACCGTACAATGCTACCGAAGGTAGACTTTACCAACAATTGGATTCACACGACCCATCACCACATCTTGCTCCAACCTTGAGCATACGAAAGATTTTACCAAATCCTCAAACACTTCGAACGAAGAGTTTACCACAACTCACACAAACTTCATTATTGCAACCTTCCAATTGCTATAGTTTGTCAATCTCCACCTAGTCACTCCTGTACCTAAGGGTTTCTCTCCGGTACCCTAAGTATAATGTAATCACAACACCATTGGAGTCGAACACCAGGCTAGTAGGTATGAAAGAGGCACCTAATGTCGCGTCATGTAGACTCTTTCACCAACGTACATCGAGATCCAAAACACTCGATCTCTCGGGTTTCATCCACCCGACGAACCTCATGGTTCATCAACCTCAACATGAAAGCAAATACATGCTTAACAACCGAACACTCAAGCCCATACCCATTGCTTGGTAGAAACATTTCCCAACACTAAGGAATGCTTGGTTGCACCAAGTCTTACGCCCTTCGCCCACCGATCAAAACGTCACCATAGGGTACTTCCATTAGGAACGTCACCCATAACAATAACATGCACAACACAAGGCTTTTAACAAATCCAAACTCAACGGCACATAATAAATAATCAAAGGACATATTTATTAAAATGAAACGTACCTTAACGTCTCCTTGCCGCACCCGTCCCCGCTAACTCGGGACATTCCGACTTACGATGTCCTTCCTCTTGGCAATTAAAGCACACCAGGCCATCACCCTTTGGCACCGAACATTACCAAGACTTATGACCCCTCACGCCACAATTGTAACATCTAGACGCACTAGAATCCGATATACTCATCCGTGTACCACCCGTGCTTACACTCGGACCCTTAGTCCTCTTACTTGGAGCACCATACGATACAACCCTTTTCTCACTTGAAGGTTCACCAATCTTCGATCGCGAATACGACTCGAAACCCCTAGCTACCGCGAATAACTCTGCAAACGACTTCGCGTAACCCCGGCTAATTTTATTCTTCAAGTCATCATTCAAAGTTCGATAGAAATCCTCCATCAACAAACGATAATTCCCTAAATACTCCGGGCAAAAACGAGCCTTCGCCCTAAAGGTCGTCTTGAGAGTATTCAAATCCATAGAACCCTGTTGCAAATTTCGCAATTCATTACGCAATTTTGACAAGTCAGCTGATGTCCGGAACTCCTCGAAGAATTCCTCCTTAAACTCGTCCCAAGATAACGCCATAAACGGCTCACCACCGATAAGATCAATCTTACCATCCAACCAATCCTTCGCCCTACCCAGCAACAAACTAGTAGCGAGTCTTTTCCTCTTCTCGGGAGGACATTCAATAGTACGAAAACACCCTTCGACATCCGAGATCCATGTTGTGCTAACCAAAGGATCCGGTTTTTCGTCATACATTGGGGGTTTAGTCCTCATGAAGCTCTTAAGACAACGCTCCATTTCACTACTACTTCGAAATTCGGAATACTTCCTATCCATTTCTTCTAGAAACGCACTCATTTACTCCGCAACGGCGACCGCAACTCTAGTGTTAAACTCATCGTGATTCATCTCAATCTCGTTTCACGTCGTCATTCTAAAGAATGCAAACGATTAGTCCACGATCGTATAAAACAACACGCACAACACCGCCCCATCTTGCTAAACACTCGTCGTACATCACTTGTTAGGCACGATTTGCACCCGTAATAAGGTTTGCAAGTCCTTAGTACGCGCACACGCTATATCAACTTGTTAGTACAACGACCGCTTCACTCGATGATATAACCAACACACACAAAAATTCTACGCGTTATAAATACACGCAAGAATTACATCACGACACAAGCCAAAATCCTAGCTAGTTCACCTACACGCCAAGCCACTAACCAAGTTCCCGTCCGACCCGTTCACCTACAAGTCCCGCAACAAATAAGCACACACAAAAGTCTAAGTCTAGGCACCTATCTCAAGTTGCCTAAATCCCTTAGACTATGCTCTGATACCACTTGAAACAACCCAACCCGTATTTAAACCGGCCCGTAAAATTTTTTCTTTAATACATTAAAATTTAGGTCCCAATTATGTTTCCGAAAACATCTTTAATACAATAATAAGTTCAATAAATTTTTAAAACATATAATACATAGTTTAAATATCCGAACGGACAATCACAACCCGACTATTTTAATGTCCAACAAAATTTAGCATGGTGATTGGGGATACGCTACCCAATCCTAATCGATCCAAAAGCACATCTTCTAAAGCAAACTACGCAAGTCCACTAGTTCCCATGCCTACCCGAGCCACCGCCTCCATGCAAATCTATAAAAATGTAAACAACGAGATGGTAAGCTAACGCTTAGTGAGTGAGAATATACTACATACATATATATGCATAAAATGGACACGCTACACAAGTACTCAATAACGCATACCGGAGCATCCAAGCATAAAGGCAAACTAAGATAAGCATACCGTACGATCACTAAGCAACAAGCTAAAATAAAAACAAATATAAGTTCACCAACGACAATGTGAACAACGCCAAAAAGCTACACCCGGAGGGTTAGCTACATCATAACACACAACCATGGTTAACCAATCGAACGAGGGAACGGTATTTATAGGACCGTCAGAGTTCATAACAACCATTAGTGCACTTAACACTTCGTACACAAACCCCATGGGTGGCATCTTAACACCTCGATACTTCACCCCGGGTGGTGCCTTAACACTTCGACACTTCACCCCGAGTGGTGTCTTAACACTTCAACACTTCACTCGTTACATCTCTCGAAGTAGCATCTTAACACATCGATGCTTCACTCCCGAGTGGCATCTTAACACATCAACACTTCACTCGCCACGTGAGAAGTGGTGTCTTAACACATCGACACTTCAAAACTCATACTTCACAAATAAATACATCATATATGCACGCATATAATTATTCCACATCACAAGCACATGTGATAACGTACACACAAAGTGTGCACCTCCTCAAAGGTGGTCAACCAAAATGCACAACTGTGCCAATTGGACCTATACATAAGTCCATCAACCCACCTATATGTGAAGTGAGCTCTATAACCGAGAACCACTCCACCCGACCCACACCCATCCTACACATACATATACACATAGGATATTAACACTCACCTTGTCGCCTTGATGAATGCCACCGAATAATCCGCAACTCACCGATGGAATGTACCTACTCCATTTATCACATAACAAACAACACAATTAGGGTGGAGCACAAACCATCCCATATTGACAACTAGTGCAAATTCGACCCAAATGCACTTCTTAGTCCAAAACGCGCCCAAACTAACCAATAATCACTAACACAAGTGAGAATGGTCCTAATATGCCAATTAAACCTAAATACAAGTGTTAAATACCAAACTTGCCTAATTTAGCACCTAAACCCTAATTTTGACCCATTTCAAAATTAGTCAACCAAACACACCCAAATGAGTTCCAACACTTCCATAATCACTAATCATAGTGATTACACTCAATTCAAAGCTCCAAACAAGGCTAAATCATCAACCAACCCAAAACCCGACTTCATCGCTAATAAACCCAAATCCTAGTTATTGTCTCCCATTAACAACTAGTGGAGTTCCAAGTTTGAACTTACAATCAAAAACCCTAAATTTGGATGAAGAACACGAAAACGAAATTCGGAGTTAGAGCTTATCCCTAGTATCACCTTGAAGCTAAGGACGAGAAGAACAAAGTTGTCTCTTATGCTTTCGATCAAAACCCGCTTCTTCCTTTCCAAAAATCCCTTTGAACCAATTAGGGTTTGAAGTTTTTGAGAGGAAAATGAAAAGAAAAGAAAAGGAAAAAGAAAATGAAGAAATGAAATGAGTGGATGAGATTAAGATCTCAAATCTGGCTCACACTCGAAAAGACCAAAATGCCCTTGAACCTTATTTAAAATTACTAAAATCTGGTACCAGTCCGCCCAGAACGCCGCGCCGCGGCCCTCTTCGTCGCGCCGCGACATATAACGTGGTCTGGTGGCTGTCTTATCATGCCTCCTGACTTTGAATTCTTTGGTTCGTCGCGCCGCGGCTCCTCCTGTCGCGCTGCGACCTTTGCCGTGGTCTGGTACCTTCCTCGCATACTTGAACTTTAACCCTCGACTACGTCTCAAACTCTTCATACACCAGTCGTACATACACGATACACCTATATATCATATACGGGGAAAACGGGGTGTTACATCTTTGTTATCAGGTCATCATTAGGTGTTACTTCATTTTCCCCACACTTAGGCATTTTATTATTGTTAAGCACTACCGTTGGATTGGTAAAACAATATGGTTCTTATCAATCGTTTTTATTGGTTCAACGGTTTTGGTTGGTGGAGATTTAGACTTTCGAATCATAAAGGTGATCGATTTTTCACCATTACTAAGTGTCATTCTACCCTCTCTTACATCAAAGAACGCCCCGGTGGACGCTAAGAATGGTCGACCTAAAATTAGAGGAATGTTTGAGTCCTCTTCTATGTCAATGACAATAAATTCGACTAGAAAGGTTAAATTACCTACTTGAATGGGTAGGTTGTCAGCAATTCCAACTGGGTGCCTAATGGTTTGATCAAAGAGTCGAACACTCATCTCCGTTGGACTTAACTCACCTACTCCTAATCTCTTATATAATGAGAGAGGCATAACACTCACACTTGCACCTAAATCTGCTAGTGCATCATACATGACACAATCACTAAGTAGACAAGGAACAATAAATTCACCCAGATCACCCAACCTGGGTGGAAGTTTCGGTGGAACTGTCTTCACCGGGTTTACTTTTACGGTTTTTATTTCTTGTACTTTCTTATTCTTCTTCTTCTTTTCATAGGTATCACAAACTTTATTACCTATCACTTACTCATACTTAACTCCTTTTCTTGGAAACGGGATGGGTGGTCTGTATGGTGCCACCACTGGCTTTACATACTCGGGTGGTGGTGGTGGTGGCGTAACTTCTTCATTGTTACTCACATCTAAAACCTTCCCATCTTCTGATGATGGTTTTTCAAAATTTGTTGACACCATATTAACATTCTCATTCTGAGGATTTACTTCAGTATTACTCGGTAGCTTTCCTTGTTCCCTCTCACTCATCATGCTAGAAAGAGTACCTACGTATTTTTCTAGATTCAAAATGGAAGCTTGTTGAGTTCTAAATGACTGATCAAACCTCTCATTTGTTTGGGTTTAAGATGTAATAAATTATGTTTGAGATTCCATTAGCTTTTGTACCATTTCTTCCAGATTTTACTTTTTCTCTTCGGTTTGTTGTGATGGTTTATACAAGCTAGGTTGTTGTTGATTGAAAGTGTTGTTTTGAGTTGGTTGGTTATTCGGACCTTGTTGGTTATACGAGTTATTGTTGGGTCCATTTGGATTGTAAAGAATGTTTTGATTTCGATTGAAGTTTGGCCTTAGCGGTTGATAATTATTTTGATAATTATTTCCCGGACTTTTGTTCATGTAGGAAACATTCTCTTGTTGTTCCATGGTTTGTTCAATGTAACAATCTTTCGTTAAGTGTGGTCCACCGCATTGCTCACAACTGATTCGTATTGTGTGAATATCTTTAGTCATCTTTTCCATTCGTCTCTCGAAAGCATCTATTTTTGTTAAAACGGAATCAAAGTCATGGCTAGAATCGGCTCTAGCCACTTTAGATGAACGAATAATATCTTTTTTATGGTGCCACTCATGCGAGTGGGAGGCTATATTATCAATTATCTTGTGAGCTTCGGTAGCGGTTTTCTTCATAATGGATCCACCAGCAGCTGTGTCGATGTCTTTTCGTGTAGCAACGTCGACACCTTGGTAGAATATTAGTACTATTTGATAAGTGTCTAAACCGTGCTGAGGACATCCGCTCAACAACTTTCCGAATCTTGTCCACGCCGCATATAATGTTTCATTTAGCTTTTGCGCGAACGTAACAATTTCTCCTTGAAGTCTTATGGCTTTAGATGCCGGAAAGAATCTTTTAAGAAATTTCTCAACTAAAACATCCCATGTGTCAAACGCTCCTTCTGGTAACGATTCTAACCAATCTTTGGTTTCTCCCTTTAAAGTCCAAGGAAACAACATGAGATAGATCTGTTCATCCTCAACTTCTCTGATTTTAAATAGAGTACAGATCCTATTAAAGGTTCGAAGATGTTCATTTGGATCTTCTTTTGGCGTACCACTATATTGGCATTGATTAGTTACCATGTGTAGGATTTGTCCTTTGATTTCATAATCTGGCACATTAACATCTGGCCTAATAATGGCGTGACCTTGGTCAGTGCGTGTGGCTCTCATTCGGTCATCCATACTTTGAGGTTCTGTTACTTCCATAACTGAATTTGTTGAATTCGAATCACTAGAAGATTCTGATTTAACGGTTTGTGGTTCAGGAGGAATGATTAGTGGTTCAGGATCTTAGAATTGTCCTTGAATATCCTCCGGGTTCTCAATTGTGAAGTCGGGTTCAAAAAATGGATTATCGAAAATTTGAATTAGAGTACTTGTTCGACTAGATGATGATTCTAAATAAAAATCAACATCGGCAATATTGGCTAGATGTCTTGATCGGGTTACAGGTGGTGAACGTATGAAAGGTGGTGAACGTTTCGCTCGGTGCATTCACTGAATATCCTATTAGTTATAAAAATAAAAATTATATAAGTTATCAAATTAATAGACTTTTCTGATTTTGCCCACGTTTCGAATAGCCAATAGATACAGCAGGTAGCCAGGACCCTTTAAATCGGAAGCCCACAACTCGCCACTAACAAATCCAACTATTACTACGAACCAGAAAATTAGATGTCTATCAATTTAATTGGTTATAATAATTTTTCTTCGAAATTTTGAAATAAAAATCTATGTCCTAAAAAGTAGAGCGTAGAAAAGAAAAAAAAAAAGAAATGAGTCGATAAACGTCAGGTCGAAAAACAAACGTCGAAAACAAAAAGTCTAGAAATTAAATCTAAAAAGTTGGCCTAAAGGTATTAAGGCTTAAAAGGAATTCTATTTTGAAAACGGAAATAAACTTAATTTAGGCACTAAAAATCTATTAAATACTAAAGCGAAAAACGGTGTCGTAAATTTCTAAAGCGCCTAAATCTTAATCTAAAGAAAAAGCACTTAAGAGATTTTACGGCAAAGCTTAAAAATATAGAAATATAAAATAACTACGGCAAAAACTAAGTTTAAAACTAATTACGAACGATAAAAATACAAATTACGATTAAAATGCAAATTTACATATTAACTAATAGACAAAAGTTATGAATAGTTCCAGGGGCATTTTCGACTTTTCACTTTTTTTTTTAATTTTAACTAAATTTCATTTTACCAACAAAGGCCGCCACACTTTTTTGAAAAAATTCAAATCGACCCCCCAAACAGGGGGGTAAAGTGTCAAATAACCATTTTCATAAAAAATCTTAAATAAACTCCACCCAAACATTCAACGGGTCATATCTTCTCGCTCGCAATGACTTAAATTTTTCCGACACCATCGTTAAACTCGAAATAATTTTAGGAACACAATGTCACTAGCAATACGCAAAACGGACGCTTTTTAAAAAAGGCTAAATATTTGGGGTACTTTCATTACACGTTGATTTTGCGTTAAATTTTTAAAAGTCGACAATTCCATAGCGAAACGCAGAGATACACATATATTGTTAATTTAAAATAACATTTAAATCTCTCACGGGTTATACCTTTTAGTTCGACTCGAGTTGCGCTTCAACGACATCATCGTTAGCCACAAAATAATTTTACTAAACGCTATAAAATACATTAAAAATCGAACCCCCGGCGCGAAGCGAGGGTTCAATAACTAGTTAGTAGTAGTTATAACTAAAATTATAAAAATACAAATTTTATAAAAATATTATTTTTATATTATTATTTTATAAAAATATTAATTTATATACTTAATAATAATAATTAAACTTAATATTACAAATTATAACAAAAAACAAAATTAAACTAATTAAAATTATAATTAAAACCTAACTTAATTAATAATAATTAATCCTAACCCTAATTGATTAAATAATAATAATAAAATTAAAAACCAACTCCGTAATAAATGCTGTTCCAGGTTTTAGGCGTGTCAGACTTTACTATGCGGTCGCATGGCCTTATACCTTCATTCTCATGCGATCGCATGGAATGCAGGTTCAAATTATATGCAGGCCAAAAATTCGCTGGCTCAGATCGGTTTTTTTGTTTTTTTGTTTACAATATAAAAGATAGATAATAAATTTATATTTTAAAAAATCTAAATAAAAATACTTTTTAAAGATAATCTCTTAAATATATGTATATATTTTCTTTTTTTCTTTTATTTTTTTATGTTTTTAACACTTATTACTCACATAATTATATTTTTACAAAATTAAAAATTATATATTTTTACACAAATATACTTTACAAAAATATAGCGTTTTTTTTAGCGTCCCTGGCAGCGGTGTAGTGACTCGAACTTTTCCATGTTTATATATATTAATTGAGATTGATATTTACATGACTAAATGTTTCCAACGTGTTAAGTAATCAAACTTGTTAAGACTTGATTAAATGAAATAAGTTTCATATAGACAATTGATCACCCAAGTTGACCGGCCATTCACGAACGTTACAAATTTGTAAAAACTACATGTTGTGGTATATATAGACATATATATATGGTTGACATGAGATTATGATAAGTAAGTATCTCACTAAGTATATTAACAATGTGTGATATACATAAGAAATGAGATTACTAAGTTAAGAAACTCGAAATGATATATATAACGATTATCGTTATGATAACGTCTACTAAATACATATGTATCATATTAAGATATTGATACACTATATTTAACATGATAAAATAATATTTAAATATATCATTAAGTGTGTTAACAATGAACTACATATGTAAAAACAAGACTACTAACTCAAGAATTACGAAACGAGACTTATATGTAACGATTATCGTTGTAACGATATTTTAATGTATGTATCATATTAAGAGATATTCATACATCATAATATCATGATAATATAATAATTTAACATCTAATTTGATATAATAAACATTGGGTTAACAACATTAATTGAGATCGTTAACTTAAAGGTTTCAAAAACAACACTTACATGTAACGACTAACGAAGACTTAACGAATCCATTAGAATGTATATACATGTTGTGTTTTGATATGTATTCTTACACTTTTGAAAGACTTCAAGACACATATCAAAGTACTTCTACTTAATAAAAATGCTTACAATTACATCCTCGTTCAGTTTCATCAACAATTCTACTCGTATGCACCCGTATTCGTACTCGTACAATACACAGCTTTTAGATGTATGTACTATTAGTATATACACTCCAATGATCAGCTCTTAGCAGCCCATGTGAGTCACCTAACACATGTGAGAACCATCATTTAGCAACTAGCATGAAATATCTCATAAAATTACAAAAATATGAGTAATCATTCATGACTTATTTACATGAAAACAAAATTACATATCCTTTATATCTAATTCATATACCAACGACCAAAAACACATACAAACACTTTCATTCTTCAATTTTCTTCATCTAATTGATCTCTCTAAAGTTCCATCTTCAAGTTCTAAGTGTTCTTCATAAATTCCATAAGTATAGTTTCATAAAAATCAAGAATACTTCCAAGTTTGCAAGTCTACTTCCAAGCTTTCTAATCCATTACAAGTAATCATCTAAGATCAAGGAACCTTTGTTATTTACAGTAGGTTATCTTTCTAATTCAAGGTAATATTCATATTCAAACTTTGATTCAATTTCTACAACTATAACAATCTTATTTCGAGTGAAAATCTTACTTGAACTGTTTTCGTGTCATAATTCTGCTTCAAGAACTTTCAAGCAATTCAAGGATCCTTTGAATCTAGATCCATTTTTTTCATTTTCAGTAGTTTTATCCAGAAAACTTGAGGTAGTAATGATGTTCATAATATCATTCGATTCATACATATAAAGCTATCTTATTCGAAGGTTTAAACTTGTAATCACTAGAACATAGTTTAGTTAATTCTAAACTTTTTCGCAAACAAAAGTTAATCCTTCTTACTTGACTTTTAAAATCAACTAAAAACATGTTCTATATCTATATGATATGCTAACTTAATGATTTAAAACCTGGAAACACGATGAACACGATAAAATCGGATATACGCCGTCGTAGTGAAACCGGGGGCTGTTTTGGTTTGGATAATTAAAAACTATGATAAACTTTGATTTAAAAGTTGTTCTTCTGGAAAAATGATTTTTCATATGAACATGAAACTATATCCAATATCTTGGTTAAACTCAAAGTGAAAGTATGTTTTTCAAAATGGTCATCAAGATGTCGTTCTTTCGATGGAAATGACTACCTCTTTAGTAATTGACATGTAACTTAAACTTCCGACTATAAACGTATACTTTTTCTGTTTGGATTCTTAAATTAGAGTTCAATATGAAACCATAGCAATTTGATTCACTCAAAACGGATTTAAAATGAAGAAGTTATGTGTAAAACAAGATTGGATATTTTTGATCTTTTTAGCTACGGGAAATGTTTAACAAATCTATACAAATCATATCCTAGCTAACTTATATTGTATTATACATGTATTATAATATATTATGTAATCTTGGGATACCATAGACACGTATGCAAATGTTTTGACATATCATATTGACCCATGTATATATATTATTTGGAACAACCATAGACACTCTATATGCAGTAATGTTGGAGTTAGCTATACAGGGTTGAGGTTGATTCCAAAAATATATATATACACACTTTGAGTTGTGATCTAGCCTGAGACGTGTATACACTGGGTCGTGGATTGATTCAAGATAATATATATTGATTTATTTCTGTACATCTAACTGTGGACAACTAGTTGTAGGTTATTAACGAGGACAGCTGACTTAATACACTCAAATCTTTAAAACATAATAAAAATGGTTGTAATTATATTTTAATCATACTTTGATATATATGTACATATTTGTATAGGTTCGTGAATCGATCCGTGGTCAAGTCTTATTTCCGAGGAAGGAAATATCTGTGAAAGTGAGTTATAGTCCCACTTTTAAAATCTAATATTTTTGGGATGAGAATACATGCAGGTTTTATAAATGATTTACAAAATAGACACAAGTACGTGAAACTACATTCTATGGTTGAATTATCAAAATCGAATATGCCCCTTTTTATTAAGTCTGGTAATCTAAGAATTAGGGAACAGACACCCTAATTGACGCGAATCCTAAAGATAGATCTATTGGGCCTAACAAACCCTATCCAAAGTACCGGATGCTTTAGTACTTCGAAATTTATATCATATCCGAAGGGTGTCCCGGAATGATGGGGATATTCTTATATATGCATGTTGTTAATGTCGGTTACCAGGTGTTCACCATATGAATGATTTTTATCTCTATGTATGGGATGTGTATTGAAATATGAAATCTTGTGGTCTATTGTTACTATTTGATATATATAGGTTAAATCTATAACTCACCAACATTTTTGTTGACGTTTAAAGCAAGTTTATTCTCAGGTGAATATTAAGAGATTCCTCTATTACATACTAAAATAAGGACAAGATTTGGAGTCCATGTTTGTATGATATTGTGTAAAAACTGCATTCAAGAAACATATGTCGATGTAATATATTTCTATTGTAAACCATTATGTAATGGTCATGTGTAAACAGTATATTTTAGATTATCATTATTTGATAATCTACATAATGCTTTTAAAACCTTTATTGATAAAATAAAGGTTATGGTTGTTTTAAAAATGAATGCAGTCTTTGAAAAACGTCTCATATAGAGGTCGAAACCTCGCAACGAAATCAATTAATATGGAACGTTTATAATCAATATGAACGGGACATTTCAGTTGGTATCAGCGCTGGTATAACGCCGTCCATGTGTGGCGGGTTAGTCGTAAAGGAGGTTCTCACAGTGTTACCTGTGACGATGCATTGGCTCTTACTCCTTGCGATCCATTACGAGGGTTGGCAGTAGCCGAGAGGCAGGCCCTAAAATCAGTATCTGAGGTACACTCAGTGGTCACCAGGCGGTTAGCTGGGAAGGCACTGGGTGGGACGGTGGTTATCCCCAATTGTATTTCAGTTGGTATCCGAGCATTGGTCTTAGAGAACCAGAAAATTTGCATTAATGTGTCTTATCGAGTTTGTTAGGATGCATTAGTGAGTCTGGACTTCGACCGTGTTTTCTTTAAAAATGATTGCTTAACATTTTTGTTGGAAACTATATATTATTAACATGTAAATATTATGTGATATATTAATCTCTTAACATGTTTGATATTGTGTGATAGATGTCTACCTCTAGCACAAATCCCATTGACTCACCTAATAATAACGAAGAGTCGAATATATATTGGCAAGATTCACAAGTTCCCGAAGAATCGGAAGAAGAGGAAACGGAACCGGAAGAAGAGGAACCAGAAGAAGAGGAACCAGAAGAAGAGGAACCGGAAGAAGAAGAGGTTCCGGAGGGGGGAATAGTAGGAACCACAGAAAACCGGTCAAATAAAAGAAAATCCTCAACCAATGGACCAAAGTTAATAATGGTCAATGGTGTTTCCGCTAAGGAAGTAAAATATTGGGAAAATTTCCAATTTTCCGATGAATCAGATCCTGATGAGGATTCCGATGATGTTATAGAAATTACCCCGACCCAATTTAATAAGGCAAAAGAAAATAATAAGGGAAAAGGCATCAAAATAGAGAAATCTGATTCCGACCCCGATGAACTTTATATGTACCGTCAACACCCGTATTTTCAATATCGTGACAATAACCCGGGAACCTCTAAGCCACCAGGTTTTTCTAAACCAATGTGGAAAATGACGGCTCGTATTAGAGGAACATCATATATCCCTATAAAATTAAGAAAAAGAACCAAGTCCGAAGAAGAAGAAACCAGTAATTCAGATTAGAGGGGTGTGAGCATGTTGTGTAATAAATGTATTATAGTGTGCATGTACTTTTATGTTCTATGTAAAAATTGCTTGTATTGTTTGTTATTACGAATCTAATCCTTGTCTATTTTACAGTATAAAAACAAAATGGACGTTAAGGGTAGACAACCAAATATTTTAGAAGACCTACCAGAGGATATGATTGAGGAAATCTTGTCTAGAGTCGGTCAGAATTCATCAGCACATTTAGTTATAGCGAAATTAACTTGTCAAACATTTGAAAGACTTTCCAGAAATGCCTTAGTTTATAAAAGGCTTTCCTTTGATAGGTGGGGTATATCACATTGGGGAGACTTTAAGTTACGCCGTGTTTTCTTTAAAGCGTTAAATGCGGGGAACCCAAATGCAATTTTATGCTACGGGTTAAGAACCTATTTTGACTCAACATATCCCAACATAGGATTTCGTGAATTAGAAAGAGCTTCTTACATGCAACATAAAGAAGCATGTTATGCTTACGGGTTAGTGATGTTCGCTTCTTACCAAAGTGAGAAAAAGAACATCGGATTGCAGCTTTTAAATAAAACTTTCCCACAAGTGACGGATTCAGTAATTGGGGTGAGAAACAAGGTTTTTAGATTATTACGGGGCTGTTGGACATTACGAAACCCTCGTCCTTTTGACGACTTACAACATGCTGCCTAGCTAATGGTCATAACGGTTATTTTCCACAAGATCAAGGATGGGAAGTCGTCTTAGTAAAACCAGAATGCATGACTTGTTTCTGGACTTATGAATTACGTGTCTTTATTTCCTTTGCTGAACAACTTGCTTATTAACTAGATTTATCTTCAAAACTGTCCTGTATCATAGTGTACTATATTTCATGTTATATGTAATATAGCGAAGTTGTAAGTTTGAAGAATATTTGTATGTGATATATTATTATAATCAGTTTTTTATATGGAATTGTAGTAGTTGAATTGTATATTAGCTACTAAGTATGAACTTAACGGGTAGGTAGTACCTGAACTTAAACTTATAAAACGCTAATATGAAGAAAAAGCTTTTATAAATGAGTTCATATTATGCTACGAGATACTATTGACTACTCTTAATATTCTGTATGATTAAGTTGTTTCATTAGACTATTTTGAAGGAAATGGCACCGACTACTCGGCACACCTTGAATATGAGCGAAGAGGAATTTCGTGCCTTTCTTGCTTCAAACATAGCCGCAGTACAGGCCGTGCTACATACCAACAATAACTCTGAATCTAGCAATACAGCTAACGGCGCAAGAAATCGTGTAGGATGCTCCTACAAAGATTTCACTGCCTGCAAACCTTCAAAATTTGATGGGACTAAAGGACCAATCGGATTGAAACGGTGGACTGAGAAAGTTGAATCGGTGTTTGCCATAAGTAAGTGTGCTGAAGGAGACAAAGTGAAGTACGCTACGCATACCTTCACAGGTATTGCGTTAACATGGTGGAATACCTATCTAGAGCAAGTGGGACAAGATACTGCTTACGCGCTACCGTGGTCAGCATTCAAACACTTGATGAACGAGAAGTACCATCCCAGAACCGAGGTCAATAAGCTCAAGTCAGAACTTAGAGGGTTACGAACACAGGGATTCGATATTACTTCATACGAAAGACGATTCACAGAATTGTGCCTATTGTGTCCGAGAGCGTTCGAAGATGAGGAAGAGAATATCGACGCATTTGTGAAAGGGTTACCGGAGAGAATCCAAGAAGATATAAGTTCACACGAGCCTGCCTCCATACAAAAGGTATGTAGAATGGCTCACAAACTAGTGAACCAGATTGAGGGAAGAATTAAAGAACAGGCGGCCAAAGAGGCCAACGTGAAGCTAGTCAAAAGAAAGTGGGAGAAAAACGGTGATAAGAGTCACCAATACAACAACAACTATCCCAACAATCGCAACATCAATCGCAACTACAACAAACGGCACAACAACAACAACAACAACAACAACAACAACAATCATCCCAACAACAATAACAACCGCAACAACAACAACAATCAGAAGCAGCTATGCCAAAGGTGTGAAAAGTATCACTCGGGGTT
The DNA here is from genome assembly GCF_046630445.1 of Rutidosis leptorrhynchoides. Taxonomy (NCBI): domain Eukaryota; kingdom Viridiplantae; phylum Streptophyta; class Magnoliopsida; order Asterales; family Asteraceae; genus Rutidosis; species Rutidosis leptorrhynchoides. The sequence goes on from NC_092342.1 coordinate 315,117,132, forward strand.
CTGCACCAAATTTTGCAACAAGTGTAAAATAAATGGTCATAGCGCGGTAAAGTGTGAGGTCTACGGACCAGGGGTTAACAGAACGAAAGGAAAAAATGGTGTCAGAATGAGTAATGGCGGAGCAAGTAGTGTCGGAGCAAGTTATGCCAATGTAGTTTGTTATAAATGTGGAAAACCGGGCCACATTATTAGAAATTGCCCGAACTAGGAGAACACGAATGGACAAGGCTGCGGAAGAGTTTTCAATATTAATGCGGCAGAGGCACAGGAAGACCCAGAACTTGTTACGGGTACGTTTCTTATTAACAATAAATCTGCTTACGTTTTATTTGATTCGGGTGCGGATAGAAGCTATATGAGTAGAGATTTTTGTGCTAAATTAAGTTGTCCATTGACGCCATTGGATAGTAAATTTTTACTCGAATTAGCAAACGGTAAATTAATTTCAGCAGATTATATATGCCGGAATTGAGAAATTAAACTGGGTAGCGAAATATTTAAGATTGATTTGATACCAGTAGAGTTAGGGAGTTTTGATGTAATAGTTGGCATGGACTGGCTGAAGGAGATGAAAGCAGAGATCGTATGTTACAAAAATGTAATTCGCATTGTACGAGAAGAAGGAGAACCCTTAATGGTGTACGGAGAAAAGGGCAACACGAAGCTACATCTTATTAGTAATTTGAAGGCACAAAAACTAATAAGAAAAGGTTGATATGCTGTTCTAGCACACGTCGAGAAAGTACAAACTAAAGAAAAGAGCATCATTGATGTTCCCGTCGCAAAAGAATTTCCCAATGTATTTCCGAAAGAATTACTGGGACTACCTCCACATCGATCTGTTGAATTTCAAATAGCACTTGTACCAGGAGCAGCACCAATAGCTCGTGCTCCTTACAGACTCGCACCCAGTGAGATGAAAGAACTGCAAAGCCAACTGCAAGAACTATTAGAACATGATTTCATTCGACGAAGCACATCACCATGGGGAGCTCATGTTTTGTTTGTCAAGAAGAAGGATGGTACATTTAGGTTGTGTATTGACTACAGAGAGTTGAATAAACTTACCATCAAAAACCATTATCCACTGCCGAGAATTGACGACTTATTTGATCAACTACATGGCTCGTCGGTTTATTCGAAAATCGATTTACGTTCTGGATATCATCAAATACGAGTAAAGGAGGATGATATTCCAAAAATTGCTTTTAGGACGCGTTATGGTCATTACGAGTTTATGGTTATGCCGTTTGGATTGACTAACGCACCAGCTGTGTTCATGGACCTTATGAACCGAGTGTGTGGGCCATATCTTGACAAGTTTGTCATTGTATTCATCGATGACATACTTATTTACTCAAAGAATGATCAAGAGCACGAAGAACATTTGAGAAAAGTGCTAGAAGTATTGAGGAAAGAAAAACTGTACGCTAAGTTTTCAAAGTGTGCATTTTGGTTGGAAGAAGTTCAATTCCTCGGTCACATAGTGAACAAAGAAGGTATCCAGGTGGACCCGGCAAAGATCGAAACCGTTGAAAAGTGGAAAACCCCAAAAACTCCGAAGCATATACGTCAATTTTTAGGATTGGCTGGTTACTACATAAGATTCATCCAAGATTTCTCCAAAATAGCAAAACCCTTGACTACATTAACGCATAAAGGGAAGAAATTTGAATGGAAAGATGAACAAGAGAAGGCGTTTCAGTTATTGAAGAAAAAGCTAACTACAGCACCTATATTGTCATTGCCTGAAGGGAGTGATGATTTTGTGATTTATTGTGACGCATCAAAGCAAGGTCTCGGTTGTGTATTAATACAACGAACGAAGGTGATTGCTTATGCGTCTAGACAATTGAAGATTCACGAGCAAAATTATACAACTCACGATTTGGAATTGGGTGCTGTTGTTTTTGCATTAAAGACTTGGAGTCATTATTTATATGGGATCAAAAGTATTATATATACCGACCACAAAAGTCTCCAACATATATTTAATCAGAAGCAACTGAATATGAGACAACGCAGGTGGATTGAACTGTTGAATGATTATGATTTTGAGATTCGATATCACCCGGGGAAGGTGAATGTGGTAGCTGACGCTTTGAGTAAAAAGGACAGAGAACCTATACGGGTAAAAGTTATGAATATAATTATTCGTACTAACCTTACTACTCAAATAAAGGAGGCACAACAGGGGGTTGTAAAAGAAGGAAAGTTGAAGAATGAGATACCTAAAGGATTAGAGAAACATCTTAATATTCGGGAAGACGGAACCCGATATAGGGCTGATAGAATTTGGGTACCAAGGTTTGGAGATGTGAGAGAAATGGTACTTAAAGAAGCACATAAAATCAGATATTCAATACATCCCGGGGCGGGGAAGATGTATAAAGATCTCAAGAAACACTTTTGGTGGCCGGGTATGAAAGTCGATATTTCTAAATATGTAGGAGAATGTTTGACGTGTTCTAAGGTCAAAGCTGAACATCAGAAACCATCAGGTCTACTACAACAACCTGAAATCCCAGAATAGAAATGGAAAAACATTACCATGGATTTCATTACTAAATTGCCAAGGACTGCAAGTGGTTATGATACTATTTGGGTAATAGTTGATCGTCTCACCAAGTCAGCACACTTCCTGCCAATGAGAGAAGATGAAAAAATGGAGAAGTTGGCGCGATTGTATTTGAAGGTGGTTGTCTCCAGACATGGAATACCCGTCTCTATTATCTCTGATAGGGATGGTAGATTTGTTTCAAGGTTCTGGCAGACGTTGCAACAAGCATTGGGGACTCGTCTAGACATGAGTACTGCCTATCATCCACAAACTGATGGGCAGAGCGAAAGGATGATACAAACACTTGAAGACATGCTACGAGCATGTGTTATTGATTTCGGAAACAGTTGGGATCGACACCTACCGTTAGCAGAATTTTCCTACAACAACAGTTATCATTCTAGTATTGAGATGGCCCCATTTGAGGCACTTTATGTTAGAAAGTGCAGGTCTTCGATTTGTTAGAATGAAGTGGGGGATAGACAGATTACGGGTCCGGAGATAATACAAGAAACTACCGAGAAAATCATCCAAATTCAACAACGATTGAAAACCGCCCAGAGTCGACAAAAGAGCTACGCGGACAGTAAAAGAAAAGATATAGAGTTTGAAATTGGAGAAATGGTTATGCTTAAGGTTTCACCTTGGAAAGGCGTTGTTCGATTTGGTAAACGGGGGAAACTAAATCCAAGGTACATTGGACCATTCAAGATTATAGATCGTGTCGGACCAGTAGCTTACCAACTGGAGCTACCTCAACAACTCGCGGCTGTACATAACACTTTCCACATCTCGAATTTGAAAAAATGTTTTGCTAAAGAAGATCTCACTATTCCGTTGGACAAAATCCAAATCAATGAAAAACTTCAATTCATTGAAGAACCCGTCGAAATAATGGATCGTGAGGTTAAGAGACTTAAGCAAAACAAGATACCGATTGTTAAGGTTCAATGGAATGCTCGTAGAGGACCCGAGTTCACCTGGGAGCGTGAAGATTAGATGAAGAAGAAATACTCGCATCTATTTCCAGAAGATTCGTCAACACCTTCAACAGCTTAAAATTTCAGGACGAAATTTATTTAACGGGTAGGTACTGTAGTGACCCGAACTTTTCCATGTTTATATATATTAATTGAGATTGATATTTACATGACTAAATGTTTCCAACATGTTAAGCAATCAAACTTGTTAAGACTTGATTAAATAAAATAAGTTTCATATAGACAATTGATCACCCAAGTTGACCGGCGATTCACGAATGTTACAAATTTGTAAAAACTACATGTTGTGGTATATATAGACATATATATATGGTTGACATGAGATTATGATGAGTAAGTATCTCACTAAGTATATTAACAATGTGTGATATACATAAGAAATGAGATTACTAAGTTAAGTGATGTGTGAGCTAAGGGGTATAAAATACTATTAAATTTTACAAGGAAATACTATTAAATACGATACAATTTTACACAAGATATTTATTTATTTATTGAATGGATATACTTAAACCTTGCTACAACACTTATAGGCAGTGTACCTAATCGTATAGTAGTGTAGTTTTTAGTAAGTCCGGTTCGTTCCACGGGGAATCTTTTTCACAAAGCTTAATGCTATATTAGTTTAAATTTATAAAAATACAAATATATATATAAGTAATATTATTATTATAAAGGGGGTTTTTACCGTTTAATGATCGGTTTGTCGATTTTAAAAACTTTAGTCGCAATTAAAACCAAATGTAAAATATTAAAAATAAATAAAAGACTTAATTTAAAGCGTAAAGTAAATAACGATAATGAAATTGCGAATAAGAAAAGTGCGATAAAATAAACTTGCGATAATTAAAAAGTACGATAATTAAAAGTGCAATTAAATACAATAACAATAAATAAAAATGCGATAATTAGAAGTCCAATTAAATATAAAATAAAGGAAATTGAATATGAAATAAAAGAATTATGCTTATTTAAACTTCCGTAATCATGATGTTTGACGTGTTGATTTTAGTTTTATTCCCATGGGTTAATTGTCCTTTATCCTGGATTATTTAATATGTCCGTCTGGTTTTTATCCATAACAGTCCATCAGTCATAAATATAAAGTGCGAGTGTCCTCGTCAAATTATCCTTATACCCGAAGTCAAATATTCCAACTAATTGGGGACTTAAACTGTAACAAGATTTTAATACTTTGTTTAATAATTACACCAGGATGTCGACTGAGTGTAACCCAAGGTTTTAATACTTTGTTAACAATTATGCCAAGTGTCCTTGTACATAATTTCACCCCTGTTTTAATAATTCTAGTGGCTATTAATCCATTCCCGTGTCCGGTTAAATGAACGATTATTCGTACATATAAATACCCCGCCCATCGTGTCCTATTGAGTGTATATGGTTATTTATAGGGACGTCCAATTGTAAATATTTATATTAAAATTAACAAACTATCATTTAGTTAAACAAATATAAAGCCCATCAATAGCCCATAGTCTAATTTCCACAAGTGTCGTTCTTTTGTCCAAACCTCAATTATGGTACAAAGCCCAATTACCCAATTTTAATAATTAGCCCAACATCATGATTACTTCGGATTAAATAAGCATAATAATAACTTAGCTACGAGACATTAATGTAAAAAGGTTGAACATAACTTACAATGATTAAAAATAGCGTAGCGTTACACGGACAGAATTTCGACTTACACCCTTACAACATTCGCTAACCTACCCTTATTATTAGGATTTAAAATTAAAATTAAAATTAAAATATAAATTATAAATAAATATTACATATAGATATAGAGAGATTGATATATATTGGATATTAAAACTCGTCGAACTACGTTGGCTTTTATAGGAATTTGAGTCCAGGTGAACTCCGCGACTCGCGGCATTTTTTGCCTTCAAACTCCGCGAGTCGCGGAGTTTGAAATTCCAGCTCACCAGCTTTGGCTTCTTTCTTGCCGACGATTTTAAATATTAATATAATATATATATAATTTTTAAGAATTATTTATATATTATATTATATTCATGTGCATAGTTGACTTGTAATTTTTAGTTCGTTGCGTCGAGCGTTGAGAGTTGACTCTGGTCCTGTTTCCGGATTTTCGAACGTCCTTGCGTACAATTTAATATCTTGTACTTTACATTTTGAATCTTGTACTCTTGTAATTTTGAGACGTTTCTCATCAATAATTGGAACCTCTTTGATTGTCTTTTGTACTTTTGAACTTTTTGGTCGTTTGCGTCTTCAATTCGTCGAATCTGTCTTTTGTCTTCACCTTTTAATATTTAAACGAATATCACTTGTAAATAGAACAATTGCAACTAAAAGCTTATCTTTCTTGAGGAATAATGCTATGAAATATATATTCATTTTTAGCATTATCAAATATTCCCACACTTGAGCGTTGCTTGTCCTCAAGCAATATAGTCTTGAAATACTAGAATCACTTCTTTATTCTTCACACTTTGTACATCAGTGATTTCTATAAGGCGGTATAAACAATGGTAGTAACGATATGGTTTACAGTCCCACATGACTATAAAATTTAGATCCATTAAGGAAATTGAATCTTTATGAAAACATTTGATCTTTTGAAAATTTTAATCTAGCTTTTACCCTAGATAAGTTTTCCGGAATAACCCTTCACCGGTGTTTGCAAAATATTTTTGTGGGTTTGGTGGGTTTCAGATTTGAAAATTTTAGCTCAAAACTTGTGGTTTTGTGTCACCCACTTGCTAACCTTGTATTAGGAAAGCAACACATCCAGTATACTTGCTCCGTATATTACCTTTCGGTAAACTACCGTCCGGTTATAAAGGAAAGCGTTGAACAAGCAACTGTTAAGGCAATGTCCCCTGACATGCTTTTAATTATGGTCTATAACGTGCCGGACGCAATTACTATCCTTTGTAGGAGCAATAGTAAAGCTCACCCTTATGATTTTTCGGTCTGGCACAAGGTCCTGTCTTCGACCATGCTATACAACCACCATTCTTACGGTTGACACCCGATTTGGTTCAGGAGACCTAATGGATTCCAGGTGAATTCTTAGGATTTTACGTTTAATGGTAATGAACGCATTGAAAATGGGTTTTCAGAAAACAAATCGGTTTGTAATTTTGATCAAAATATTTTCTCGTTCAAGCTCGAGTTTAGATATCATTGAATTCCATGAGTTTGTAATTCTCAATCTTTAAGGTCAATCTCTAGGATTGAGTAATATCAGTCTTAAAAGCTGATTTTTAATCTTTAAGGAGATTATCCTTTCTGGAGATCTGATTCATTAGTCTTATCCAGCTAATTTGCACGTTGCCCCCCCCCCATTTTACGAGATAAATCCTTCTCATGGTTAGGATAAATCTGACCACTTGGCGACCCTGTTTTATGCTGAGGTCCGTAGATTTCCTGCTGATTTTAGTGATGACTTTTCTAGATTTTTCGTCAACCTACAGCTGGTCTGGACGACAACTTCCTGACCTAAATCAAGAAACGCGTTTCTTTTTCGGAAGACTTTACTTCCTTTTAATGATGGAATTGATTCATCGTGTAGATCCATCTCTTCTTTTCTTTCATCGGGTAAAACAGTTTAGTTTAGTCCAAAGCAAAAGTATTTTCAGTTATTTGTTACAGAAATATGTGACATATGTTTAAAATATCTTGGTAAATTTTTCCACACTTGGCTTTTATTTTCCTTTTTATTGTCCTCTATTCCATTTTAAATGAATTTTAACATTTTGGTTTGTTTCTCAATTTATGTCCTTTCCGAGGTAACAATAATTTCGGTGTTAAAACCTAGTTTTATCGTTCATAAATATGTATAAACATGATTTTGAGTTCATTTAATTGAAAATTTTGAAAAATTTTACTAGAATTGGGTAGTCAGTATATAAGACTAGGGCTGTTCTTTATTATCAGAGAGCACTAGATTCTAATACAACTACTGCTTTACTAGTATTTTTAATGGTAACCAAGTGTTTAAGATAAAATTTTTTTAAAAATCCGAAAGAATTTAACCCCTTCCCACACTTAAGATCTTGCAATGCCCTCATTTGCAAGAAATCAGTAACAATTTAAATTATTGAGGGTGATTTGTGTGAAAATGATTAAATTTTACCAAAGTTTCCAAACATATTGGCGTTTGTTTGCTGAATGATAAATGGTGCATATCATTTGTTCATTCCGTCTTGTTGTTATATCACATTTATTTTGCATCTTGTCGTCAAAATTAGTTGCTTTTGCTGAACTTAATGCCAGTCTTTGAAAATGTGTTGTTTTACCCTGTTGTGTACATAAGATAAACTGCAAACATATATACATATTTTTGAAGTTTGGTATATTACCCCACATTCAAAAATTATTAAAATCTAAAAATAAAAATTTGTAAATTATAAAAACTGTTACAATATTAACATAAGTATTAAATGTATTACAAATAATAAAATAAATAAAACTAAGTAGACTAGGGATGATACTGATACAAGTAGGGGTTCCATGCATAACCGTATGTGTTATAAAATGCTTCGGCTGGGTTATACGTAGGATACGGTGGTTGGATCTCTATAGACCAGGGAGGAAATACGGGCGATGGAGTAGGAATATAGTTTCTACCTACATGTTGGCAATGAGCTATGATTTGGTTTTGATGAACTTTCCAATCTTCAAATGCTCGATGTCTAGCATTTTCATACTCTTGTGAAGCTATAAACCTTTGCATTTCTGTCATTTCATTTCCTCCTCCCACATTACCTGGCTGTTGGTTTCTCTCAACCTGTGGATGTCTACCATGGTATTGTACTGCGGCGTTATTTCACCTCTTCAAAACCTTCGCACCATGGTATACATTTAAACCTATTGTATCGCGGGGTTCTGGTTCTTCGACTAATAATCCCCCCAACTTATATCCACACCGAGATATTCAGCAATCAAAGTAATAAATATACCACCTCCTATTATGCTATGCGGTCTCATCCCCCTAACCATAGCTGATAAATAATAACCCACACAATAAGGTATACTTACAGCACTTTGTGGGTCTCGAATACACATGTGGTAAAACAAATCCTGTTCATTTACCTTTTCCTTATTCTTACCTCGTTGTGTAATCGAATTGGCTAAAAACCTATGAATTACTCTTAATTCAGCTCTATCTATATCCAAATAAGAGTAATTTCCCCCTTTGAATCGGTGATGGCTAGTCATTTGACTCCATACACCATGCGTGTCAAAATTTTCGTCTATCTTCCTACCGTTCAATATCAACCCTCTACAATCGGCAGATGCTAGCTCCTCAGGCGTATATATACGTAAGGCCTGAGCCATGTCTAGTAAAGACATGTGGCGCATCGAACCTCCTAACAAAAATCTAATAAAAGATCGATCGATTAAACTAACTACCCAATCATTTATTTCTATACTACACAATAATTCTTCACACCATACTTTATATATAGGTCTACGAATGTTGAATAAACGTACCCAATCATTAAAAGTAGAATTATCATACCTCTGTGTAAGTAATTCCCTAATTAGCCCGGCTAATTCTACAGCTTCTAACGGTGCCCATTCTATTACCCTAGGTACTTCAACAGCTTTAGAATGAAGAGTATGCAAACCCCTTTGGTATTTTGGATAATCTATCCAACGTCTGTCAAATCTCAAGTTCGGGTTCAAATCTTCCAAGTGCATATCTGAAAATGTCATGACTGGATGAGGTATATCTTGTTTGTAGTAGTTATCCACCTCCTGTTGTTCCGTATTCTCAGCAGGAGCATTGCGAGCTTGGGATGAAGATTCACCCCTTTCAGTCTGCAAAACACATCAAACACAATTTTTGTGCATCCAAATATGCATTAGTGTCAGCAAAATCATCAATCAAAATAATTACAATGACATGTTCAATTTATATCAAACATAAGCTCATTTTCTTATTTTTATCAAATCTACACTTTTTCAAATAAGCATATACGAAAATGTTCACCAAGTTCATAAGCATTCAACTCAAATAACATGTCAAAATAATCATTACTAACAATTAAACAAGTTTCAAATGGCATTATCTCTCAAAAATCAAGTTCATGAATTTTAGACTTGAAAAAGTCCACTTTAATTCTCAAAATCATGTTTAGGATCAAAGTTTGGATCATTTAACTACCTAAACATGTTACAATACTTAATTTAGCAATAATTCATGACAAAAATCGGCCATAACCTGTTTATATCAAAAAGCCCCAAATTTGCTCAAGAACACAAACCCTAGATTACTCAAAATTTGAAGTTTAAGGCTTCTAATCATGTTAAATAGCATCAATCTAGGTTATACAAGCATAATACACAAGCAATTTAAGCATAATTACACTAAAAAGTATCAAAATCGAATTGGGTATAAAATTGCTCAAGAACACTAATTTTTGGATTAAATGGTGTTTAGGTGTAGAAATTTACCATTTTTCTTGAGTAATTCCTTGATAGCATCCTTCTCAACATGATTTTAGTAAAAGATTTGATGAAAAGCGGCCCAAAATTACGAATTTGAGATTAGTTTGTGTGTGTATTTCGCAGTATTTTGTGGGTGTGGAGTGTGCAACTGATCTGTTCGACCTTTTATTTTATTTTTCTGTAATTTGGTCTCTCCACAACTTGCGGTGAATTTGTTCTTCAAACTCCGCGAGTCGCGGAGTTTGTATTTTTTTTTTAAACATCTTATACTAATTAAAACAATTAAGTAATTAATTTTAAAATTTTGTTTCCCTTGTTATTTAGGACGAGGTAGTTTCGGAACGATGTCCTAGTCCGTCCCTCGAAAAAATTTTAAAATTTGTCTTTTTTTCAAGCGATTGTTTTAAAAGCTTAGATTTTTGGGTTTTTTTTATGTTTTTGGCATACTTTAATTCAATAAGTTTAAAAATAATGATAATAAAAGTTCTCGTCCCTTCCTCGGGTAAAGCAATTTCGGTTCAAAGACCTAGTCTTCAACTTACGACGAATTTTAAAAATCTTATTTTTAACTTAGCGACATAAAGTAAATTTTTGTTTTTAAATTCACACAACTTAAATTTAAAAATGCATAAAATTAAAAATTTACACCAAACTTAATTAAAAATGCATAATATTAAAAATTCACACCAAACTTATATTATATTTTTGTTTTTATACATACAAACTTATATTAAAAATATTAATTTTTCAAATATTGACAAACTTAAATATATTGATTTTACAGAGTTCACAATATTAATTTAAGATTTATATATTAATTTTAAAACATGGTAAAAATAAAATTAAAAATCTTTTTGGCTTTTTATCCCACTTTAATCAATCAAATATTATCAAAAACATACGCCCCTCTTTTCGGTAAAGTAATTTCGGTTCCATGACCTAATTTAACTCATGATGAATTTTTGAAATATTTTAGGTTGATTGATGAAAGATATTTATACCTTAAGAATAAACGTTAAATTTTGCCGTGATGTAATAAATTTTTGAATGATATCAATAATTTCGGTCACCAAACCTAATTTTATTCAATACCAATTTAATACTTTATAGCGAACAAATTAGCGTTTATTATCAAAAGGTTAAAAATAAAAATAAAAAAATAAAAACTGTACAGACCTACCTGTGAGATAGTATTCTTAGTTATATGATCTATCCCATTCATAAGATAGTCGGTTTAATTGGTTTTCCATAGCTACATAGGCGTAACCTCGAGTATTCAGTGTTTTTTCTTCTAAACATATGAACGGTCCGTCTCTGCATAAAGTAACAAATTCGGTGTTTGAATAGGTTTGATTATTTGAACATTTACCTCCATGTGACCATTTTCCGCATTTGAGACATCTTTCTAGGTGTCGTGCTCTTCTTTTCACTGCGGATTTTTATTTTCCTTTACCAAATTGTAACTTATTATCTTCGCATCTGGATTCTTTTCTTACTCCGTCCAATCTTTCTCTGATTACTGATACTATTTCACTCGGAAGTGTGTCATTATTACGTTTAGTGATCAAAGCGTGTAGCATTAGACCATGGTTTAGTTCACAGGCAGTCTTCATTTCCTAAAAAAAATAAAAATTCAGAATGGGGGAAGAAGACTAGTTCTTTAGGGTCTACTAGGGAAAGACCATTCGGGTTCCATTTTCGAGAACTACACGAAAACAGACAATCTAACTCTAACAGAAATACATAAAATCCTTAAAAGACTTGATTCTCCCCACACTTAGTTAGCTGTGGTATCGAAATTGTGATTAACTTCATTGTCAACTTCCATTGGACTATCTATGTAATGTTTAACTCTGTGACCATTAACTTTAAATTCAATTCCATTTGAATTTATTAATTCTATCGTTCCGTATGGGAAAACTCTTTTGACTATGAATGGTCCAGACCATCTTGATTTCAATTTTCCAGGAAATAGCTTGAATCGTGAATTGAAAAGAAGAACTCTGTCTCCTTCTTTAAATTCTTTTAAACTTCTGATTCTTTTATCATGCCATTTCTTCGTTCTTTCTTTATAGATTAATGAATTTTCGTATGCTTCATGTCTTAATTCTTCTAATTCATTTAGTTGACTTAATAGTAGACGTCCGGCTTCATGTAAATCAAGATTACATGTCTTCAAAGCCCAAAATGCTTTGTGTTCAATTTCTACTGGAAGATGACATGCTTTTCCGTAGACGAGTCTAAAAGGTGTGGTTCCAATTGGAGTTTTGTAGGCTGTTCTAAAAGCCCAGAGTGCATCCTCCAATTTAATGCACCATTCCTTCGTATTTGATCCTATGGTTTTCTCTAGAATACGTTTTAAAGCTCGGTTGGTATTTTCAACTTGTCCACTTGTTTGTGGATGATATGCGGTGGAGATTTTATGAGTTACTCCATATCTTTTAAGAACTTTCTCAAGTTGATTATTACAGAAATGAGTTCCCCGATCACTTATTAAAGCTTTCGGTGTTCCAAACCTTGCAAAAAAGACGTTTTAAAAAGTTGACTACAACTCGTGCATCGTTAGTTGGGAGAGCTTGTGCTTCCGCCCATTTAGATACATAATCAATGGCTACGAGAATATAGAGATTATTATGAGATTTTGGAAATGGACCCATAAAGTCAATACCCCAAATGTCAAATACTTCGCATACTTGAATGACATTTTGTGGCATTTCATCACGTTGACTTATTTTTCCGGCCCTTTGACAAGCATCACAGGATTTACAAAGAAGGTGTGCGTCTTTGTAAATTGTAGGCCAATAGAATCCAGCATCATAAACTTTTCTTGCTGTTAGTTAAGGCCCATAATGCCCTCCTGTTGGTCCTGTGTGACAATGGTTTAAAATTTTACTAGCTTCATCTCCGAATACACATCGGCGTATTATTCCATCTGGACAACTTTTAAACAAATGTGGATCTTCCCAGAAATAGTGTTTTATATCACTGAAGAATTTCTTTCGTTTTTGGTACGACAATCCTTTTTCAAGGTATCCACATACTAAGTAGTTTGCATAGTCTGCAAACCATGAAATTTCATTATAATCTATCTTCAATAGATATTCATCAGGAAAGTTGTCTTGTATGGCCGATTCATTTAGAACTTCTAATTCGGGATTTTCAAGACGAGAAAGATGATCAGCGGCGAGATTTTCTGCTTCTCTTTTATCTCGGATTTCAATATCGAACTCTTGTAAGAGTAAGATCCAACGGATTAATCTTGGTTTGGCATCTTGTTTCAAAAATAGGTATCTAAGAGCAGAATGGTCAGTATAGACCACCGTTTTTGCTAGAACGAGATATGAACGAAATTTGTCAAAAGCAAAGACAATAGCAAGGAGTTCTTTTTCAGTAGTTCTATAATTTGTTTGTGCTCCTTGTAACATCTTACTAGCATAATATATAGGTTGAAATCGTTTTTCAATCCTTTGTCCTAAAACGGCTCCCATTGCAAAATCACTTGCATCGCACATTAGTTCAAACGGTAGATTCCAATTTGGTGTTATCATAATCGGCGCATTAGTGAGTTTCTCTTTAAGAATATTAAAAGATTTGATACATTCATCTGAAAAGATGAATGGAGCATCCTTTTCTAGGAGTTTATTCATAGGAGTGGCAATTTTAGAAAAATCTTTTATGAAACGTCGGTAAAAACCGGCATGCCCTAGAAAACTCCTAACTCTTCTAACATTGGTGGGATGTGGAAGTTTAGCAATTACATCTACTTTAGCTCTATCCACTTCAATTCCTTCTTTTGAAATTTTATGTCCAAGAACGATGCCTTCTTTAACCATGAAATGGCATTTCTCCCAATTAAGTACTAGATTTGATTGTTCGCATCTAATAAGCATTCGTTCAAGATTAGCTAGACATGATTCAAATGTATCACCGAAGACTGAAAAGTCATCCATGAAAACTTCCATGCATTCTTCTATCATGTCGTGAAAAATCGCCATCATGCACCTTTGAAAGGTTGCAGGGGCGTTGCAAAGTCCAAATGGCATGCGTTTGTAAGCAAAAGTACCATAAGGGCACGTGAACGTGGTTTTCTCTTGATCTTCGGGTGCTATTGGAATTTGAAAATATCCGGAAAATCCATCAAGAAAACAATAGTAACTATTTCCGGCTAGCCTTTCCAACATTTGATCAATGAAAGGTAAGGGAAAGTGATCTTTTCTGGTGGCGTCATTTAATTTTCTATAATCAATACATACACGCCATCCTGTTACAGTCCTTGTAGGAATAAGCTCATTTTTTTATTTGTAATGACAGTCATGCCACCCTTCTTAGGCACGCATTGAACTGGGCTTACCCATGGACTATCAGAGATTGGATAAATTAAACCTGCATCTAGCAGTTTAATTATTTCTTTTTTAACAACATCTTGCATATTCGGATTTAGTCTTCGTTGGCGTTGCACATACGTTTTATGACCTTCTTCCATAAGGATTTTATGTGTGCAATACGAAGGACTTATTTCTTTAATATCATGAATCTTCCATGCAATGGCTGGTTTATGAGTTTTCAACACAGAAATGAGTTGTGATTTCTCATTTTCAGTAAGAGAAGACGATATTATTACAGGTAATTCAGATTCACCATGTAAATAAGCGTATTCCAAATGGTTTGGAAGTGGCTTTAACTCTAATTTCGGAGGTTCTTCTATCGATGATTTATATCGATATCTGTCTTCTTCTTTTAGCATTTGAATTTCTTCTATTGTTGGTTCATATCCATTAGCTATTAGTGTAGCTAACATTTCAGCTTCATCAATTTGTTCAGTTCCTTCTCCTAAAGAACATTCTCCTGTTCCTTGTAATTCTGGAAATTCTTCTAACAATTCTGCATGTGAATCTATAGTTTGAATATAATAACATGTATCATCTGCAGATTGCGGTTGTTGCATTGCTCTATCAACTGAAAAGGTAACACTCTCATCCTCTATACTTAGGGTCAATTTTTTACCAAACACGTCTATCATTGCTTTAGCCGTGTTTAAGAATGGTCTTCCTAATATGAGAGGAACTTGAGAATCTTCTTCCATGTCTAGAACAATAAAATCTACTGGAAATACTAAAGTACCAACTTTAACTAGCATGTTCTCCATTATCCCTCTAGGATATTTTATTGATCGATCGGCTAGTTGTATACTTATTCTTGTTGGTTTCAATTCTCCAAGGTCTAGTTTAACGTATAATGAATACGGCATTAAATTTATACTAGCACCTAAGTCTGCCAATGCTTCTATTGAACTAAGACTACCCAGAAAACATGGAATTTTGAAACTTCCTGGATCAGATAGTTTTTCTGGTATCTTATTCAACAGCACTGCTGAACAATTAGCATTCATAGTAACAGCCGAGAGTTCTTCCATTTTTTTTCTATTCGAGATTAGATTTTTCAGAAATTTAGCATATCTAGGCATTCCTGAAATCACATCAATTAAAGGAAGATTTACATTTATGTGTTTAAACATATCGAAGAATTTGGATTGCTCGGCTTCAAGTTTCTCCTTTGTCATTTTACTCGGGTAAGGAAGTGGTGGTTGGTATGGTTTAACATAAGGTTTAGCCTTAACTGTGTTATCTTCATTAACCTTTTCAACTACCGGTTCTTTTTCCTTATCTTGATCAGGTTGTGGTTCTTGTGGAGTAGGAATAGCTTCATCAGAAGTTACAGGTATTTCAGGTGGTTTAAGTGTTGTACCACTTCTTGTGGTAATGGCTTTAGCTGTTTCATTCCGGGGGTTTGCATTTGTATCACTAGGTAAACTTCCCGGTTTTCTTTCACCTATTAACCTTACTAGGTTACTTACTTCTTGTTCCAGATTTTGAATAGAAGCTTGTTGATTTCTAAATGCTTGAGCATTTTGTTCATTAGTTTGTTTTTGAGATGTGAAAAACTGCGTTTGAGTTTCAACTAGCTTTGTCATCATATCTTCTAAATTCGGCTTTTTATCATCGGTTTGTGGTGGTTTGTTTTGAAAATTAGGTCTTTGCTGGTTGTAAGTATTGTTAGATACATGTTGATTGCTAGGACCTTGTTGGTTGTTGTATGGAATATTTCGGTTATAATTCTGATTTTGATTGTAGATCGGTCTTGGCGGTTGATAATTATTCTGATAATTATTTCCAGGCCTTTGGTTTAGATATGAAACATTCTCTCTTTGTTCCATTGTTAATTCAATACTGAGACAATCTTTTGTCAAATGTGGTCCTCCACACTGCTCACAACTAATTCGTATTGAGTGGATATCTTTAGTCATCTTTTCCATTCGTCTCTCGACAGCATCTATCTTTGCAGAAATGGAATCTAAGTCATGGCTAGAATCGGCTCTAGCTGCTTTAGATTATCTAACGATATCTTTTTCTTGGTGCCACTCATGTGAGTGGGAAGCAGTGTTATCAATAATTTTGTAAGCATCAGTTTCGGTTTTCTTCATAATGGAACCACCAGCTGCTATATCGATGTCTTTCCTTGTAGTGATGTCGCATCCTTGGTAGAATATTTGTACTATTTGACAGGTGTTGTCATAACCCGTCCTTAACCATAAGAACGAGTTAGATAACGTATGATTTCATTGCGAGGTATTGACCTCTATATGTGACATTTTTAAAAGAACAACTGCATTTATTTTACATTACAAACCATAACTCTTATGTTAATACAAGCTTTAGACAATATAAAGATGATTATCGTTTAGCGATAATCTTAGACTTACAAACTTTACATGTGATGATAACAATACAATTTCTAGCATATTTTACATTACAATTCCTCGGATATGCAGTTTTATTTTTGACACAAATATGCATACTCAAGATCTTGCTTAAATTCAACATGTTGCAGCGGAAGCTTTTAGTTATCACCTGAGAATAGACATGTTTAAAACGTCAACATAAAGTTGGTGAGATATAGGTTTAATGCCGGCAGCGATATAAATATAGACCACAAGATTTCATATGTAAACATTTTAATAAAAATATTCTAAGTGGTTGAGCACTTGGTAACCATACTTAACATTTAATCACGTCGCATATTCCCTTTATTATGAAATCTTACTACACCGTACCAAGTGTAGTCACGAAACGAAGTACTGTGCAACCGTTGAATACTGGTCGTCCAGTCCGGTTGGGGTTATCAGGCCCGATAGATCTATCAACAGGATTCGCGTTTACAATACCGCTGTAAATATTAGTTACCAAGCTACAGGGAAGTATGCCAGTGGTACAACTCAACGTAGAATATATTTTTCAGTTACTTGTGTCCATATCGTAAAACATAAAATACATGTATTCTCATCCCGAAATATTTAGAGTTTAAAAGTGGGACTATATACTCACTTTTGCCTTGAAGATATATATATTTTGACTTGGTCTCCGGTTGATATCACGAACCTATCCATATATAGTTTATCAATATATTTCCATTTTAAACAATCGTCGCATATATATACTTATTATACTTTTAATAGTTTTAATAATTTCTTAGTCCGTAGTTAGCAGTCCGATGTTAGTAATTCAATTTTAATGGTTCATATTTAGGTGTTTAATAAATAAAACCCCCATCAAAATAAATAAAACCCCATCGTATTTGTATTGGTCGGGATTAATCTTGACCCATGGTACCGGTGTTGTCAAATGACGTGTTGCGTACATAAAGTACCGGTGTTGTCAAATGACGTGTTGCGTACAATCATGGGATCTTATGATTAATCTTCTCGTATTGTTTACGGGTGGTCCTGAAATATATAAAATTAAATTATGAGTACATATATATAAAATATCATGTTATTTTAGAAACATGTGATTCATTTAATTTTTCTCCAATTATTTTCGTGGCTAAACTAGTTTTGGATATCCGATCTTGTTTTGGTCATAGTTTCTTCGTTACAACTCCATTTTCGTTGGTTCAACTTGCCACTTCCTTGGATCGAGTCCTTCTTTAAGAATATGAACTGTAAATACCTTAGTTTGTATTCGAAATCACCGGTCATAGGTCAAACTTTGGTGAAACTTATGAAGTTGATCATTTTTCCCTTATGTAAACAACATTAAATGATTATTTTTCTAAAAATACTTATACTTTGAGTTAAATCATGAAATTTTTATGTGTTATCATATTCATAGTAAATATCAATTTTCCAGAAAATAAGCCTCCAATTCAAAGTTCAAGATAGTTTTTAATTATCCAACCCAAAACAGCCCCCGGTTACACTCCGACGTTGTAAATTCAGTTTTTAAGGTGTTCTTTGAAAAACCAAGTTATACCTTGCTAAATTAGCATATATTTATGATATATTACAGGTCTTGAAGTATTTTAAAAGTTAAGTTAGAAGGATCTATTTAGTTTGCAAACAAGTTTGAAATCATTCAAACTATGTTCTTGTTGTTAAAATTGTATACCATAAAATATGATAGCTATATATATATGAATCGAATAAGGTTATGAACAAAGTTACTACCTCAAGTTACTTGGACAAGATTGCTGTAAAAGAAAATTAAAAACCTAGAACCAAAAGAGTGATGGAGTTGGATGAAAGATTGGAAGCAACTTAAGACATAAACTTGAAATGAAAGTTGTATTTTTGTAGTGTTTTTGTTTGATCTTGTTATGGTGGTGTTTAAGGTGATTCTTGAGAGGATTTTTGCTGGAGTTCTTAGAGAGACACGAGGCTAGTAAGTGTGTGTGTTTAGCTAGAGAAATGATGATAGAAGTTGAACCAAAATGAGGTGAGAATACCCCCATTAAAAACGTGAATGGGGGGGGGGGGGGACATGGACAAATTTCCTTGCTTGTAATCTTGTGTAATTAGTCATACTATCTTACAAAAGTAATTACCTCTACCTTAGGGCAGTAACAAGGGCTAGTTAGGTGGTGATTTTATGTGTATATACCAATAGTAAATACGTATAGAAGTTAGGTATGATACGAGTACATATACTCTAGATATACGTATAGAAATCTTGTGAAAACGGAACGAGGATTCAAATATAGTTATCTTTTGTGAATATACTTATATTGTTTTATGTATTTAAGTCCTTAAAAAGTGATTAAATACATTACATATACGATATATGTATAAACATTATAGGTTATAAGTATTTATATCAAAAAACGTTACTTAAAGTTATCGTTTTGAAAACTTAAGTTAGTAGTTTCAAAATATACTTATAACTTATTGTTATTAATACAAAATGAGATATTAAAACATCCTTAGATCATGTTAAATATGTATATATACATATATATACACAAACGTATAATTATCATATGTTATATAGTTCGTGATATCATCGGTCAAACTAGACGGTCAAACGTTGTGTAAATCTCTTTTCAAAAACATAAGTCTCAACAATTTGGGTTGCTTATCATGTTGGTAAGGTTTAATTTATGTAAATATTAATCTTATAAGTATAGATCGATCGAAAAAGTCCGGGTCATTACAGTACCTACCCGTTAAATAAATTTCGTCCCAAAATTTTAAAATCGTACCTATTTTGCGTCATTCGGAAACAAATGCGGGTATTTTTGTTTCATTTGATCCTCTCGCTCCCAAGTAAACTCAGGAACTCTTTGTGCATTCCAACGAAATTTAACGATCGGTATGTTGCTCTGCTTGAGCCGTTTAACTTCACGGTCCATGATCTCGATTGGTTCTTCTATGAATTGTAGTTTCTCGTCAACTTGAATTTCTTCAAGAGGAATGGTGAGGTCTTCCTTTGCAAGACACTTTTTAAGGTTCGAGACGTGAAATGTATTATGTACTCCGGCGAGTTGTTGCGGTAACTCGAGTCGATAAGCTACCGGTCCGATGCGTTCGATAATTTTGAACGGGCCTACATACCTTGGGTTTAGTTTACCCCTTTTTCCAAAACGTATTACACCTTTCCAAGGTGACACCTTTAACATAACCATGTCACCGATCTGAAACTCTAATGGTTTCCTTCGGACATCGGCGTAGCTCTTTTGGCGACTACGGGCTGTTTTCAATTTCTCCTTGATTTGCACTATCTTCTCAGTAGTTTCATGGATGATCTCGGGTCCAGTTAATTGTCGATCTCCTACTTCATTCCAACAAATAGGAGATCTACACTTCCTTCCGTACAATGCTTCGAATGGCGCAGCTTTAATGCTCGCATGATAACTATTATTATACGAGAATTCTGCTAACGGTAAATACTTATCCCATCCGTTTCCAAAATCGATCACACATGCCCTGAGCATGTCTTCAAGAGTCTGAATTGTTCTTTCACTCTGCCCGTCGGTTTGCGGATGATATGCGGTACTCATATCCAAACGAGTTCCTAGTGCCTCCTGTAGTGATTGCCAGAACTTTGAGGTAAATCTACTATCACGATCAGATATAATGGAAATAGGTATTCCATGCCTTGAAACTATTTCCTTTATATATAATCGTAATAATTTCTCCATTCTATTCGTTTCCTTTATAGGCAAGAAATGTGCAGATTTGGTAAGACGATCAACAATTACCCAAATGGTGTCGTATCCCCAGGCAGTCTTTGGTAACTTCGTGATGAAATCCATGGTAATACCATCCCATTTCCATTCTGGGATTTCTGGTTGTTGAAGTAACCCTGACGGCTTTTGGTGTTCTGCTTTGACTTTGGAACAAGTTAAACATTCCCCAACATATGTTGCAACGTCTGTCTTCAAATTAGGCCACCAATAATGTGTCTTAAGATCTTGATACATCTTTCCAACTCCAGGATGTATCGAGTATCTTATCTTATGTGCCTCGTTCAATATCAACTTCCTTAATCCACCCAACTTCGGTACCCAAATACGATTTGCAAAATATCGAATTCCATCTTCCCGTATAACGAGTTGCTTCTCATACTTCTTCATTATTTCATTTCCTATATTTTCTTTAGTAAGTGCTTCTCGTTGAACTTCTTTGATTTGTGAGTTGAGATTCATGCAAATTTTTATGTTCATCGCTCGTACTCGAATTGGTTCTCGTTCCTTTCTGCTTAGTGCGTCAGCCACCACATTCGCTTTCCCGGGATGATAACGAATTTCACAATCATAGTCATTTATTAATTCGACCCACCTACGTTGCCTCATGTTCAGCTGTTTCTGATCAAAAATATGTTGAAGACTTTTATGATCAGTGAACACAGTGCATTTAACCCCATACAAGTAGTGTCTCCATATCTTCAATGCAAACATGACTGCTCCCAGTTCTAAATCATGCGTCGTATAATTCCGCTCATGAATCTTCAATTGTCGGGATGCGTATGCAATAACTTTCTTCCGTTGCATAAGAACGCAACCAAAACCTTGTCGCAAAGCGTCACAATATATTTCAAAATCATCGTTCCCTTCAGGTAACGATAAAATAGGCGCCGTAGTTAACTTCTTCTTCAGTAATTGAAATGCGTTCTCCTGTTCCGAGGTCCATTCGTATTTCTTCCCTTTTTGCGTTAATGCTGTCAACGGCTTAGCTATTCGGGAAAAATCTTGAATAAACCTTCTATAATAACCGGCTAAACCCAAAAATTGGCGTATCTGCATTGGTGTTTTAAGAGTCTCCCATTTTTCAATGGCTTCAATTTTTGCTGGATCAACCTGAATTCCTTTGCTACTAACAACGTGGCCAAGAAATTGCACTTCTTTCAACCAGAAAGCACATTTAGAAAATTTAGCATATAGCTGTTCTTTTCTCAACAACTCTAATATCAACCTTAAATGCTGCTCATGCTCTTGCTCACTCTTAGAATAGATAAGAATATCATCAATGAAAACGATAACAAACTTATCTAAATATGGACTACAAACTCGATTCATGAGGTCCATGAATACAGCTGGCGCATTTGTCAACCCAAACGGCATGACCAAAAATTCGTAATGACCATAACGTGTCCGAAAAGCAGTTTTCGGTATATCTTCTTCTTTGACGCGTAATTGATGATAGCCCGATCTTAGGTCAATTTTTGAGTACACACATGATCCTTGCAGTTGATCAAATAAGTCGTCAATTCTCGGTAGTGGATACCGATTCTTGATAGTTAACTTATTTAATTCACGATAATCTATACACATCCTAAAAGATCCATCTTTCTTTTTAACAAATAGAATCGGAGCTCCCCACGGTGAAGTACTTGGTCGTATGAATCCACGATCCAGTAATTCTTTTAACTGACTCTGAAGTTCTTTTAACTCGGACGGTGCAAGTCTATATGGAGCACGGGCAACTGGTGCAGCTCCTGGTACTAAATCTATTTGAAATTCTACAGATCTAAATGGAGGTAATCCCGGCAACTCTTCCGGAAAAACTTCAGGAAAATCTCTTGCCACAGGCACGTCGTTGATGCACTTCTCTTTTTCTTTCTTTTTGACTTTATTAACATGTGCTAGAATAGCATACCATCCCTTTTCTAAACACTTCTTGGCTTTCAAACAGCTAATGAGTTTTAGATTTGAGTTACCCTTCTCTCCATAAATCATCACCGGCATTTTATCCTTACAAGGAATGCGAATTGCCTTCTTGGCACACACAACTTCAGCTCCTACTTTGGACATCCAGTCCATGCCGACTATTACATCAAAACTTCCTAATTCTACGGGTATTAAGTCAATTTTAAATGTTTCTCCGGCTAAATTTATTTTACAATCACGGCAAATTTTATCGGCTTTAATTAGTTTACCATTAGCTAACTCAATCATGTACTTAGCATCTAGAGGTAATGATGAACAATTCAATTTAGCGTAAAAGCCTCTACTCACATAACTTCTATCGGCACCAGTATCAAATATAATAGATGCGGATAAGTTATTAATGGTAAACGTACCCGTAACAAGCTCCGGGTCTTCACACGCCTCTCTAGCATTAATAACAAATGCTCTTCCACGTGCAGATTCATTATTCTTCTCTGGATTCGGACACTGGCTCTTATAGTGACCTTGTTTTCCACACCCATAACAAGTAATGGTAGCCAAAGCAGTTCTATTTGCATTGGTGGCAGGAGTCTTGGTACCATTTGTATTTGTAACGAGAGCCCTACAATCTTCAGCAAGATGACCCTTTCGATTATATTTGTTGCATACCACATTACAGTAGCCAGAGTGATGTTTGTGGCATCGGTTACATAAAGGATTTTGTCCTTTGTAACCAAAGCTTAAACCACTACCCGCACCTTGCGTGATTTCTTGTTTCTTAAAAGATTGTTGTTGGTTACCTCGATCATAATTTCCATTCCACTTTCTTTTGTTACCTGATACCTTCACATCAGTATTGGATACTTTCTTATCCATGATGACCTGATCCATTAGCTCGTTTGCCATGGTTATAGCTTCATGAATTGTCTTAGGTTTCGATGCTGTAACATTTGCCTTGACCTTTTTGGGCAAACCATCTTTGTACATTTCAATCTTCCGTTCTTCGGTTGGAACCAATTCAGGACATAGCAAAACTAATTCCATGAATCGCTGATTGTAGTTGGTGATTTCAGTACCAACAACCTTCAGGCTTCGTAATTCATCTTCCAACTTCCTAACCTCGTTCCTTGGACAATACTTCGTTGATTAACATTATTTTGAATTCTTCCCATGGAGTATCATAAGCTACATCTCCTCCTACAGCCTTCACATAATTTTTCCACCACGTGAGTGCACTATCTTGTAAAGTGCACGATGCATACTTGGTCATGTCCTTTTCAACACAACCACTGATTTTAAACACAGTCTCCATCTTTTCTATCCACCGGGTTAAACCGATCGGTCCTTCTGTTCCACTGAATGATGAAGGCTTGCAAGCTTGAAAAGTTTTGTAGGTGCATCCTACACGAGGATTTGGGTTAACTGCAGCAGCTCTTGCAGCCTCGACCCATAACATTCTGTCGTTCACTCGCTGGTTGATGAATTCCTCGACTTCTTGTTCCGTCATTCGATTCAATCGCGCCATATTCTTCTATAAGAATGAAAAGAAAATAATTATTCACATGGAATATTATAGATGTAGTGTATATTTACAGTACATTATAGCTTATTAATAATATGAACCAGGTATTATTATAAAAGCCTTTTCTTCTTATTAGCGTTTTATAATTATATCTAGGGTAGTACCTACCCGTTAATGTCCATACTTAATAGCTTAGTACAGAACCAATTACTACCATCTAAATAATACTTAACCATGGAAAATTATTGCATTTCATACTTCACTATTTTACATATGCTTATCTTACATCGAACATTAAGCAAACCACACTAATAATATTATACAAAACATTATATGATCCCATGGTTTAATACGGCAGCGCATCGTTTGGTCTATTTTATAGGACGTTTAGGTTTAATGAATCGCTTAACGCTTATCCTAGCTGTCTGCCTATATTTTGGCTGTGGGGTTGAAGAACTGGATGCCGAGATAGAACGAATAGGAATAGCGGGAATAGGGGTGGTAGTGTCTAGTGGAGTTGGTGCCACATCATCCTTACTAAACTCGGGATTTGAATTTTCTAATTCATTAGCCTTTCGTTTCTTTCCTAGTTCGAACTTGTCTTTTGTAATTTCCTGTATTTCTTCCTCGGGTTCACTTTCCTCCTCGGTTTCACTTTCCTCCTCGGGTTCACTTTCCGGGTTCTCTATAGTCGGTTCATCCGGAATTTGTGAGTCTTCCCCAAAGATATCATTTTCGTCATCGGATAGGTTAATGACTGGAACACCATCTGAAGATTCTGGTTCGGAGTCGCTGAATGTGATAACAAGTTTTGAGCCCGACATCTATCACACAACAACTAACCCATTAGTACTACATAATATTTACATATAAATTTTAACCAACAATGATAAGCAATGGTTTTTAAATCAGACCCGGTCAAAGTCCAGACTTACTAATGTATCCTAACGACTTATCAGTTAGACACACTAATGCAAACCTGGTTCGCTAAGACCACCGCTCTGATACCACATGTCATAACCCGTCCTTAACCATAAGAACGAGTTAGATAACGTATGATTTCATTGCGAGGTATTGACCTCTATATGCGACATTTTTAAAAGAACAACTGCATTTATTTTACATTACAAACCATAACTCTTATGTTAATACAAGCTTTAGACAATATAAAGATGATTATCGTTTAACGATAATCTTAGACTTACAAACTTTACATGTGATGATAACAATACGATTTCTAGCATATTTTACATTACAATTCCTCGGATATGCAGTTTTATTTTTGACACAAATATGCATACTCAAGATCTTGCTTAAATTCAACATGTTGCAGCGGAAGCTTTTAGTTATCACCTGAGAATAGACATGTTTAAAACGTCAACATAAAGTTGGTGAGATATAGGTTTAATGCCGGTAGCGATATAAATATAGACCACAAGATTTCATATGTAAACATTTTAATAAAAATATTCTAAGTGGTTGAGCACTTGGTAACCATACTTAACATTTAATCACGTCGCATATTCCCTTTATTATGAAATCTTACTACACCGTACCAAGTGTAGTCACGAAACGAAGTACTGTGCAACCGTTGAATACTGGTCGTCCAGTCCGGTTGGGGTTGTCAGGCCCGATAGATCTATCAACAGGATTCGCGTTTACAATACCGCTGTAAATATTAGTTACCAAGCTACAGGGAAGTATGCCAGTGGTACAACTCAACGTAGAATATATTTTTCAGTTACTTGTGTCCATATCGTAAAACATAAAATACATGTATTCTCATCCCGAAATATTTAGAGTTTAAAAGTGGGACTATATACTCACTTTTGCCTTGAAGATATATATATTTTGACTTGGTCTCCGGTTGATATCACGAACCTATCCATATATAGTTTATCAATATATTTCCATTTTAAACAATCGTCACATATATATTGATGTGAAGCGAGGTGTATATAAAATAGTTATTAAATTTTAGCAGAAAACACTATTAAATACGATACAATTTTACACAAGATATTTATTTATTTATAGAATGGATATACTTAAACCTTGCTACAACACTTATAGGCAGTGTACCTAATCGTACAGTAGTGTAGTTTTTAGTAAGTCCGGTTCGTTCCACAGGGAAATCTTTAAACAAAGCTCAACGCTATATTAGTTTACTTTTATAAAAATACAAATATATATATATAGGTAATATTATTATTATAAAGGGGGGTTTTTACCGTTTAATGACCGGTTTGTCGATTTTAAGACTTTAGTCGCAGTTAAAACCTAATGTAAAATATAAAATAAATACAAGACTTAAATTAAAGCGTAAAGTAAATAACGATAATGAAATTGCGAATAATAAAAATGCGATAAAATAAAATTGCGATAATTAAAAAGTACGATAATTAAAAGTGCGATAAAATAAATTAACAATTAATAAAATGCGATAATTAGAAGTGCAATTAAATATAAAATAAAGGAAATTAAATATGATATAAAAGAATTATGCTTATTTAAACTTCCGTAATCATGATGTTTGACGTGTTGATTTTAGTTTTATGCCCATGGGTTAATTGTCCTTTGTCCTGGATTATTTAA
Source organism: Rutidosis leptorrhynchoides (assembly GCF_046630445.1). Classification (NCBI taxonomy): domain Eukaryota; kingdom Viridiplantae; phylum Streptophyta; class Magnoliopsida; order Asterales; family Asteraceae; genus Rutidosis; species Rutidosis leptorrhynchoides. The sequence goes on from NC_092342.1 coordinate 315,143,701, forward strand.
TATGTCCGTCTGGTTTTTGTCCATAACAGTCCATCAGTCATAAATATAAATTGCAAGTGTCCTCGTCAAATTATTATTATACCCGAAGTTAAATATTCCAACTAATTGGGGATTCGAATTGTAACAAGGTTTTAATACTTTGTTTAATGAATACACCAGGTTATCGACTGCGTGTAAACCAAGGTTTTACTACTTTGTTAACAATTACACCAATTACCCTTGAATGTAATTTCACCCCTGTTTTAATTATTCTAGTGGCTATTAATCCATTCCCGTGTCCGGTTAAATGAACGATTATTCGTACATATAAATACCCCGCCCATCGTGTCCGATCGAGTGTATATGGTAATCTATAGGGACGCCCAATTGTAAATCTTTATATTAACATTAACAAACTTTCATTTAGTTAAACAAATATAAAGCCCATTAATAGCCCATAGTCTAATTTCCATAAGTGTCGTTCTTTTGTCCAAACCCCAATTATGGTACAAAGCCCAATTACCCAATTTTAGTAATTAGCCCAACATCATGATTACTTCGTTTTAAATAAGCATAATAATAACTTAGCTACGAGACATTAATGTAAAAAGGTTGAACATAACTTACAATGATTAAAAATAGCGTAGCGTTACACGGACAGAATTTCGACTTACACCCTTACAACATTCGCTAACATACCCTTATTATTAGGATTTAAAATTAAAATTAAAATTAAAATATAAATTATATATATATTACGTATATATTGAGAGAGAGATTGAGAAATAAGATATGAAATTTGATCAGAATTCGGTTTGCTTTATAGCCAGAAGTGAAATTTGGGGCTCCGTGACTCGCGGCAAAATGCCCTTAAAACTCCGCGAGTCGCGGAGGATGTATTTACAGCTCACACCCTTGGAGTTTCTCTGCCGACGGTTTTATATATATAAATATAATATATATATATAATTAATATAATTAATTATATATTATATTATATTTATATACATAGTTAACTTGTAATTTTTAGTCCGTTGCGTCGAGCGTTAAGAGTTGACTCTAGTCCCGGTTCCGGATTTTCGAACGTCCTTGCGTACAATTTTATATTTTGTACTTTGCGTTTTGAATCTTGTACTTTTGTAATTTCGAGACGTTTCTTATCAATAATTGGAACCTTTTTGATTGTCTTTTGTTCTTTTGAGCTTTTTGGTCGTTTGCGTCTTCAATTCGTCGAATCTGTCTTTTGTCTTCACCTTTTATTATTTAAACGAATATCACTTGTAAATAGAACAATTGCAACTAAAAGCTTGTCTTTCTTGAGGAATAATGCTATGAAATATATGTTCGTTTTTAGCATTATCAAATATTCCCACACTTGACCGTTGCTTGTCCTCAAGCAATATCGTCTTGAAATACTAGAATCACTTCTTTATTCTTCACACTTTGTACATCAGTGATTTCTATACGGCGGTATAAACAATGGTAGTAACGATATGGTTTACAGTCCCACATGACTATAAAAATTTAGATCCATTAAGGAAATTGGATCTTTATGAAAACATTTGATCTTTTGAAATCTAGTTTTTACCCTAGATTAGTTTTCCGGAATAACCCTTTACCGGTGTTTGCAAAATATTTTTGTGGGTTTGGTGGGTTTCAGATTTGAAAATTTTAGCTCAAAACTTGCGGTTTTGTGTCACCCACTTGCTAACCTTGTATTTGGAAAGCAACACGTCCAGTTTACATGTCCCGTATATTACCTTTCGGCAAACTACCGTCCGGTTGTAAAGGAAAGCGTTGAACAAGCAACTGTTTAAGGCAATGTCCCGTGACATGCTTTTGATTATGGTCTATAACGTGTCGGACGCAATTACTATCCTTGGTAGGAGCAATAGTAAAGCTCACCCTTATAATTTTTCGGTCTGGCACAAGGTCCTGTCTTTGACCATGCTATGCAACCACCGTTCTTACGGTTGACACCCGATTTAGTTCAGGTGACCTAATGAATTCCAGGTGAATTCCTAGGATTTTACGTTCAATGGTAATGAACGCATTGAAAATGGGTTTTCAGAAAACAAATCGGTTTGTATTTTTGATCAAAATATTTTCTCGTTCAAGCTCGAGTTTAGATATCATTGAATTCCATGAGTTTGAATTCTCAATCTTTAAGGTCAATCTCAAGGATTGAGTAATATCAGTCTTAAAAGCTGATTTTTAATCTTTAAGGAGATTTATCCTTTCTGGGGATCTGATTCATTAGTCTTATCCAGCTAATTTGCATGGTGCCCCCCCATTGTACGAGATAAATCCTTCTCATGGTTAGGATAAATCTGACCACTTGGCGACCCTGTTTAATGCTGAAGTCCGTGGATTTCCTGCTGATTTTAGAGATGACTTTTCTAGATTTTTCGTCAACCTACAGCTGGTCTGGACGACAACTTCATGACCTAAATCAAGAAGCGCGTTTCTTTTTCGGAAGACTTTACTTCCTTTTAATGATGGAATTGATTCATCGTGTAGATCCATCTCTTCTTTTCTTTCATTGGGTAAAACAGTTTAGTTTAGTCCAAAGCAAAAGTATTTTCAGTTATTTGTTACAGATATATGTGACATATGTTTAAAATAATTTGGTAAATTTTCCCACACTTGGCTTTTATTTTCCTTTTTATCGTCCTCTATTCCATTTTAAATGAATTTTAACATTTTAGTTTGTTTCTCAATTTATGTCCTTTCCGAGGTAACAATAATTTCGGTGTTAAAACCTAGTTTTATCGTTCATAAATATGTATAAACATGATTTTAATTCATTTAATTGAAAATTTTGAAAAATTTTACTAGAATTGGGTAGTCAGTATATAAGACTAGGGCTGTTCTTTTTTATCAGAGAGCACTAGATTCTAATACAACTACTGCTTTACTAGTATTTTTAATGGTAACCAAGTGTTTAATATAAAAATTTTAAAATCCGAAAGAATTTAATCCCTTCCCACACTTAAGATCTTGCAATGCCCTCATTTGCAAGAAATCAGTAACAATTTAAATTATTGAGGGTGATTTGTGTGAAAATGATTAAATTTTTACCAAAGTTTCCAAATATATTGGCGTTTGTTTGCTGAATGATAAATGGTGCACATCATTTGTTCATTCCGTCTTGTTGTTATTTCACATGTATTTTGCATCTTGTCGTCAAAATTAGTTGCTTTTGCTGAACTTAATGCCAGTCTTTGAAAATGCGTTGTTTTACCCTGTTGTGTACATAAGATAAACTGCAAACATATATACATATTTTTGAAGTTTGGTATATTACCCCACATTCAAAAATTATTAAAATCTAAGAATAAAAGTTAGATAATTATAAAAATGATTACAATATTAACAAAAATATTAAATGTATCAATAATTACAAAATAAAAAATAATAAGTAAACTAAGGATGATATTGGTACCAATAGGGGTTCCACGCATAACCATAAGTGCTATAGAATGCTTCGGCAGGGTCATACGTAGGATATGGTGGCTGCATCTCTATCGACCAAGGAGGGAAGACGGGTTTCGGTGTAGGAATATAGTTTCTACCTATATGTTGGCAATGCGCTATGATCTGGTTCTGATGAACTTGCCAATCTTCAAATGCTCTCTGTCTAGCATTTTCGTATTCCTGAGAAGCTATAAACCTATGCATTTCTTGCATCTCATTCCCCCCTCCTACATTACCTTGTTCCTGGTTTCTCTCCACCTGTGGATGTCTACCATGGTATCGTACTGCGGCGTTATTCCGCCGCTTCAAAACTTTCGCACCATGGTATACATTTAAACCTATAGTGTCGCGGGGTTCCGGCTCTTCTAGTAATAATCCCCCCCGACTTATATCCACACCGAGATATTCACCAATCAAAGTAATAAAAATACCACCTCCTATTATGCTATGTGGTCGCATCCCCCGAACCATAGCTGATAAATAATAACCCACACAATATGGTATACTTACAGCGCTGTGTGGGTCTCGAATACACATATAGTAAAACAAATCTTGTTCATTTACCTTTTCTTTGTTCTTACCCCTTTGTGTAATCGAATTGGCTAAAAACCTATGTATCACTCTTAATTCGGCTCTATCTATATCCAAATAAGAGTAGTTTCCCCCTTTGAAACGGTGATGGCTTGTCATTTGACTCCACACACCGTGTGTATCAAAATTCTCATCTATCTTTCTACCGTTTAGTATCAATCCTCTACAATCGGCAGACGCTAACTCCTCAGGCGTATATATACGTAAAGCCTGAGCCATGTCTAGTAAAGACATGTGGCGCATCGAACCGCCTAACAAAAATCTAATAAAAGAACGATCGGTTAAACTAGCTACCCGATCATTCAACTCTATACTACATAACAACTCTTCACACCATACTTTATATACAGGTCTGCGTATGGTGAATAAACATATCCAGTCATTAAAAGAAGAATTACCATACCTCTGTACAAGTAATTCCCTAATTGGCCCGGCCAATTCTACAGCTTCCAAGGGTCCCCATTCTATGACCCTCGGTACCTCAATAACCTTGGAATGAAGAGTATGCAAACCCCGTTGATATTTTGGATAATCTATCCAAAGTCTGTCAAATCTCAGGTTCGGGTGCAACTCTTCCAAATGCATATCGGAAAAGGTCATGACTGGATGAGGTACATCCTGCTTGTAGTAGTTATCTACCTCCTGTTGTTCCAAATTCTCAGCAGGAGCATGGCGGGCTTGGGATGAAGATTCACCCCTTTCATTCTGCAAAACACATCAAACACAAATTTTGTGCATCCAAATATGCATTAGTGTCAGCAAAATCATCAATCAAAATAATTACAATGACATTATCAATTTATATCAAACTTAAGCTCATTTTCACATTTTTATCAAATCTATACTTTTTCAAATAAGCATATACGAAAATTTTCGCCAAGTTCATAAGCATTCAACTCAAATAACATGTCAAAATAATCATTACTAGCAAATAAACAAGTCTCAAATGGCATTATCTTTCAAAAATCAAGTTCATGAATTTTGGACTTGAAAAAGTCCACTTTAATTCTCAAAATCATGTTTAGGCTCAAAGTTTGGATCATTTAACTACCTAGACATGTTACACTACTCAATTTAGCAACAATTCATGACAAAAATCGGCCATAACCTGTTTATATCAAAAAGCCCCAAATTGCTCAAGAACACAAACCCTAGATTATTCAAAATTTGAAGTTTAAGGCTTCTAATCATTTTAAACAGCATCAATCTAGGTTATACAAGCATAATACATAAACAATTTAAGTCTAATTACACTAAAAAGCATCAAAATCAAATTGGGAAAAAATAGCTCAAGAACACCTAATTTCGAATTAATGGTGTTTAGGTGTAGAAATTTACCGTTTTTCTTGAGTAATTCTTAGATATCATCCTTCTCAACATGATTTTAGCAAAAAATTTGGTGATTAACGGTTAAAAATTGAGATTTTTGGGGGTGATTTTCGGGTTTTTTCGGCAGTATATCGCAGTATTTTTCGGGTTGTTTTTGTGTTGTTGAGTGTACTGATCGTTTCAGCTGTTTTTATTTTTTTCTGGGTTTTGGTCCCTCCGCGAGTCGCGGAGTTTACTCTTTTTTTTTTTTTTTTTTTTTTTTTTTTTTTTTATAATCTTTAACTTCTTAAAACAATTTAGTAATTAATTTTAAAATTTTGTTTCCCTTGTTATTTAGGATGAGGTCGTTTCGGATCGATGTCCTAGTCCGTCCCTCGACAAAATTTTAAAATTTGTCTTTTAGTAGCGATTGTTTTAAAAGCTAAGATTTTTGGGTTTTTTTAATTTTTTTTTTTTTTTTGCATACTTTAAATCAATAAGATTAAAAATAATGATAATAAAAGTTCTCGTCCCTCCCTCGGGTAAAGCAATTTCGGTTCAAAGACCTAGTCTTCAACTTACGACGAATTTTAAAAATCATATTCTTAACTTAATGAGATAAAGTAAATTTTTGTTTTTAAATTCACACAACTTAAATATAAAATTCAAAATTAATATTAAAAATTCACACCAAACTTAAAATTTGAAATGCATAAAATTAAAATTTCATATTTTAAAAATTAAAAATTCATACCAAACTTAATTTAAAAATTTATAAATTCATACCAAACTTATATTATTTTTTCAAATATTTACAATTTTAAAAATATTGTTTTTACAAAGTTTACAATATTAATTTAAGATTTAAATATTAATTTTAAAAACATGGTAAAAAAAAATAAATTAAAAATCTTTTTGTCTTTTTATCCCACTTTAATCAATCAAATATTATCAAAAATATGCGCCCCTCTTTTCGGTAAAGTAATTTCGGTTCCAAGACCTAATTTAACTCATGACGAATTTTTGAAATATTTTAGGTTGATTGATTAAAGATATTTATACCTTAAGAATAAACGTTAAATTTCGCAGTGATGTAATAAATTTTTGAATGATATCAATAATTTCGGTCGCCAAACCTAATTTTATTTAATACCAATTTAATACTTTTTAGCGAACAAATTAGCGTTTATTATCAAAAGGTTAAAAAAAATAAAAAATAAAAATAAAAACTGTACAGACATACCTGTGAAATAGATTTCTTAGTTATATGATCTATTATATTCATAAGATAGTCGGTTTAATTGGTTTTCCATGGCTGCATAGGCGTAACCTCGAGCATTCATTGTCTTTTCTTCTAAACATATGAACGGTCCGTCTCTGCATAAAGTAACAAATTCGGTATTTGAATAGGTTTGATTATTTGAACATTTACCTCCATGTGACCATTTTCCGCATTTGTGACATCTTTCTAGGTGTCGTGCTCTTCTTTTCGCTGCGGATTTTGATTTTCCTTTACCAAATTGTAACTTATTATCTTCGCATCTTGATCCTTTTCTAACTCCGTCCATTCTTTCTCTGATTACTGATACTAATTCGCTCGGTAGTATGTCATTATTACGTTTAGTGATCAAAGCGTGTAGCATTAGACCATGGTTTAGTTCACAGGCAGTCTTCATTTTGTAAAAACCTAAAAAAAATAAAAATTCAGAATGGGGGGAGAAGACTAGTTCTTTAGGGTCTGCTAGGGAAAGACCATACGTGTTCCATTTTCGAGAACTACACGAAAACAGACAATCTAACTCTAACAGAAATACATATTATCCTTTAAACACTTGATTCTCCCCACACTTAGTTAGCTGTGGTGTCGAAATTGTGATTAACTTCGTTGTCGACTTCCATCGGACCATGTATGTAATGTTTAACTCTGTGACCATTAACTTTAAATTCAATCCCATTTGAATTTATTAATTCTATCGTTCCGTATGGGAAAACTCTTTTGACTATGAATGGTCCAGACCATCTTGATTTCAATTTTCCAGGAAATAGCTTGAATCGTGAATTGAAAAGAAGAACTCTGTCTCCTTCTTTAAATTCTTTTGAACTTCTGATTCTTTTATCATGCCATTTCTTCGTTCTTTCTTTATAGATTAACGAATTTTCGTATGCTTCATGTCTTAATTCTTCTAATTCGTTTAGTTGACTTAATCGTAGACGTCCGGCTTCATGTAAATCAATATTACATGTTTTCAAAGCCCAAAATGCTTTGTGTTCAATTTCTACTGGAAGATGACATGCTTTTCCATAAACAAGTCTAAAAGGTGTGGTTCCAATTGGAGTTTTGTAGGCTGTTCTAAAAGCCCAGAGTGCATCCTCCAATTTAATGGACCATTCCTTCGGATTTGATCCTACGGTTTTCTCTAGAATACGTTTTAAAGCTCGGTTGGTATTTTCAACTTGTCCACTTGTTTGTGGATGATATGCGGTGGAGATTTTATGAGTTACTCCATATCTTTTAAGAACTTTCTCAAGTTGATTATTACAGAAATGAGTACCCCGATCACTTATTAAAGCTTTCGGTGTTCCAAACCTTGCAAAAAGACGTTTTAAAAAGTTGACTACAACTCGTGCATCATTAGTTGGGAGAGCTTGTGCTTCCGCCCATTTAGATACATAATCAATGGCTACGAGTATATATAGATTATTATGAGATTTTGGAAATGGACCCATAAAGTCAATACCCCAAATGTCAAATACTTCACATACTTGGATGACATTTTGTGGCATTTCATCACGTTGACTTATTTTTCCGGCCCTTTGACATGCATCACAAGATTTGCAAAGAAGGTGTGCGTCTTTGTAAATTGTAGGCCAATAGAATCCAGCTTCATAAACTTTTCTTGCTGTTAGTTGAGGCCCATAATGCCCTCCTGTTGGTCCTGTGTGACAATGGTTTAAAATTTTACTAGCTTCATCTCCAAATACACATCGGCGTATTATTCCATCGGGACAACTTTTAAACAGATGTGGATCTTCCCAGAAATAGTGTTTTATATCACTGAAGAATTTCTTTCGTCTTTGGTACGATAATCCTTTTTCAAGGAATCCACAAACTAAGTAGTTTGCATAGTCTGCAAACCATGGGATTTCTTTATAATCTATCTTCAATAGATATTCATCAGGAAAGTTGTCTTGTATGGCTGATTCATTTAGAACTTCTAATTCGGGATTTTCAAGACGAGAAAGATGATCAGCGGCGAGATTTTCTGCTCCTCTTTTATCTCGGATTTCAATATCAAACTCTTGTAAGAGTAAGATCCAACGGATTAATCTTGGTTTAGCATCTTGTTTTGAAAATAGGTATCTAAGAGCAGAATGGTCAGTATAGACCACCGTTTTTGCTAGAACGAGATATGATCGAAATTTGTCAAAAGCAAAGACAATAGCAAGGAGTTCTTTTTCAGTAGTTGTATAGTTCGTTTGTGCTCCTTGTAACGTCTTACTAGCATAATATATAGGTTGAAATCGTTTTTCAATCCTTTGTCCTAAAACGGCTCCTATTGCAAAATCACTTGCATCGCACATTAGTTCAAATGGTAGATTCCAATTTGGTGTTATCATGATCGGCGCATTAGTGAGTTTTTCTTTAAGAATATTAAAAGATTTGATACACTCATCTGAAAAGATGAACGGCGCATCCTTTTCTAGGAGTTTATTCATAGGAGTGGCAATTTTTGAAAAATCTTTTATGAAACGTCGGTAAAAACCGGCATGCCCTAGAAAACTCCTAACTCCTCTAACATTGGTGGGATGTGGAAGTTTAGCAATTACATCTACTTTAGCTCTATCCACTTCAATTCCTTCTTTTGAAATTTTATGTCCAAGAACGATGCCTTCTTTAACCATGAAATGGCATTTCTCCCAATTAAGTACTAGATTTGATTTTTCGCATCTAATTAGCATTCGTTCCAGATTAACTAGACATGATTTAAATGTATCACCGAAGACTGAAAAGTCATCCATGAATACTTCCATGCATTCTTCTATCATGTCGTGAAAAATCGCCATCATACACCTTTGAAAGGTTGCAGGGGCGTTACAAAGTCCAAATGGCATGCGTTTGTAAGCAAAAGTACCATAAGGGCACGTGAATGTGGTTTTCTCTTGGTCTTCGGGTGCTATTGGAATTTGAAAATATCCGGAAAATCCATCTAGAAAACAATAGTAACTATTTCCGGCTAATCTTTCCAACATTTGATCTATGAAAGGTAAGGGAAAGTGATCTTTTCTGGTGGCGTCATTTAATTTTCTATAATCAATACATACACACCATCCTGTTACAGTCCTAGTAGGAATAAGCTCATTTTTCTCATTTGTAATGACAGTCATGCCACCCTTCTTAGGCACGCATTGAACTGGGCTTACCCATGGACTATCAGAAATTGGATATATCAAACCTGCATCTAGCAGTTTAATAATCTCTTTCTTAACTACATCTTGCATATTAGGATTTAGTCTTCGTTGGCGTTGCACATACGTTTTATGACCTTCTTCCATAAGGATTTTATGTGTGCAATACGAAGGACTTATTCCTTTAATATCATGAATCTTCCATGCAATGGCTGGTTTATGAGCTTTCAACACAGAAATGAGCTGTGATTTCTCATTTTCAGTAAGAGAAGACGATATTATTACAGGTAATTCAAATTCACCATGTAAATAAGCGTATTCCAAATGGTTTGGAAGTGGCTTTAATTCTAATTTCGGAGGTTCTTCTATCGATGATTTGTATCGATATCTGTCTTCTTCTTTTAACATTTGAATTTCTTCTGTTGTTGGTTCATATCCATTAGCTATAAGTGTAGCTAACATTTCAGCTTCATCAATTGGTTCATTACCTTCTCCTAAAGAACATTCTCCTGTTCCTTGTAATTCTGGAAATTCTTCTAATAATTCTGCATGTGCATCTATAGTTTGAATATAATAACATGTATCATCTGCAGATTGTGGTTGTTGCATTGCTCTATCAACTGAAAAGGTAACACTCTCATCCTCTATACTTAGGGTCAATTTCTTACCGAACACGTCTATCATTGCTTTAGCCGTGTTTAAGAATGGTCTTCCTAATATGAGAGGAACTTGAGAATCTTCTTCCATGTCCAAAACAACAAAATCTACTGGAAATACTAAAGTACCAACTTTAACTAGCATGTTCTCCATTATCCCTCTAGGATATTTTATTGATCTATCGGCTAGTTGTATGCTTATTCTGGTTGGTTTTAATTCTCCAAGGTCTAGTTTAGCGTATAGTGAATACGGCATTAGATTTATACTAGCACCTAAGTCTGCCAATGCTTCTATTGAACTAAGACTACCCAGAAAACATGGAATTGTGAAACTTCCTGGATCAGATAGTTTTTCTGGTATCTTATTCAACAGCACTGCTGAACAATTAGCATTCATAGTAACAGCCGAGAGTTCTTCCATTTTCTTTCTATTTGTGATCAGATCTTTCAAGAATTTAGCATATCTTGGCATTCCTGAAATCACATCAATGAAAGGAAGATTTACATTTATCTGTTTAAACATATCCAAGAATTTGGATTGCTCGGCTTCAAGTTTTTCTTTCTTCATTTTACTCGGATAAGGAAGTGGTGGTTGGTATGGTTTAACATAAGGTTTATCCTTAAATGTGTTATCTTCATTAACCTTTTCAACTACCGGTTCTTTTTCCTTATCTTGATCAGGTTGTGGTTCTTGTGGAGTAGGAATGGTTTCATCAGAAGTTACAGGTATTTCAGGTGGTTTAAGTGTTGTACCACTTCTTGTGGTAATAGCTTTAGCTGTTTCATTCCGGGGGTTAGCATTTGTATTGCTAGGTAGACTTCCCGGTTTTCTTTCACCTATTAACCTTGCTAGGTTACTTACTTCTTGTTCCAGATTTTGAATAGAAGCTTGTTGATTTCTAAATGCTTGAGCATTTTGTTCATTTGTTTGTTTTTGAGATGTGAAAAACTGCGTTTGAGTTTCAACTAGCTTTGTCATCATATCTTCTAAATTCGGCTTTTTATCATCGGTTTGTTGTGGTGGTTTGTTTTGAAAATTTGGTCTTTGCTGATTGTAAGTATTATTGGATACTTGTTGATTGCTAGGACCTTGTTGGTTATTGTATGGAATATTTCGGTTATAATTCTGGTTTTGATTGTAATTCGGTCTTGGCGGTTGATAATTATTCTGATAATTATTTCCAGGCCTTTGGTTTATGTATGAAATATTCTCTCTTTGTTCCATTGTTAATTCAATACTTAGACAATCTTTTGTCAAATGTGGTCCTCCACACTGCTCACAACTAATTCGTATAGCATGAATATCTTTAGTCATCTTTTCCATTCGTCTCTCGAAAGCATATATCTTTGCGGAAATGGAATCTAAGTCATGGCTAGAATCGGCTCTAGCTGCTTTAGATGATCTAATGATATCTTTTTCTTGGTGCCACTCATGTGAGTGGGAAGCAGTGTTATCAATAATTTTGTAAGCATCAGTTTCGGTTTTCTTCATAATAGAACCACCAGCTGCTATATCTATGTCTTTTCTTGTAGTGATGTCGCATCCTCGGTAAAATATTTGTACTATTTGACAGGTGTCTAAACCATGTTGCGGACATCCTCTTAATAACTTTCCATATCTTGTCCAAGCCTCATATAGAGTTTCATTTGGCTTTTGTGTGAACGTAACAATTTCTGCTTGAAGTCTTACGGCTTTAGATGCAGGAAAGAATTGTTTAAGAAATTTGTCAATTAAAACGTCCCATGTATCGATCGCCCCTTCAGGTAACGATTCCAACCAATCTTTGGCTTCTCCCTTTAAAGTCCAGGGAAATAACATGAGATATATCTGTTCATCCTCCACTTCTCGTATTTTAAATAGTGTGCAGATCCTATTAAAGGTACGTAGATGTTCATTTGGATCTTCCTTCGGCGCACCACTAAATTGGCATTGATTAGTCACCATGTGTAGAATTTGTCCTTTGATTTCATAATCTGGCGCATTAATGTCTGGATGAGTAATTGCGTGACCTTGGCCAGTGCGTTTAGCTCTCATTCGGTCTTCCATACTTAAAGGTTCCAGATTCTCCATAATTGAATTTGTTGACTCGGTATCACTAGATGATTCTGATTTAATGGTTCGTTCCTCAACAATCTCTGTTTGAATGATTGGTGGTTCCGGAGGAAAGTTTAGTGGTTCAGGATCTATGAACCGTTCCTGAATATTTTCCGGATTCTCAATTGTGAGGTCGGGTTCAAAAAATGGATTATCGGAAATTTGAACTGAAGTACTTGGTCGACTGGATGACGATTCTAAAGAAAAATCAACGGCGGTTATATTTGTTAAACGATGTCTTGATCTAGTTACAGGTGGTGAACGTACAAAAGGTGATGAACGTCTTGCTCGGTGCATTCACTGAATATACTATTAGTTTTAAAAAGGAAAGAAAAATTATAATAAGTTATCCAATCAATAGACTTTTCTGATTTTGCCCACGTTTCGAATAGCCAAAAGATGCAGCAGAGGGGCAGGATTCGTTTGGTCTCAATATAATTGAGGACTGTTTGGCTCCAATAACCCGGTCCACGTACAAATCCAACTATTACTACGAACCAGAAAATTTTGATGTCTATTAATTTAACCACTTAAAATAAATTTTCGTAATTTTAAGAAATTTAGATAAGAAGTAGAAAAAAATTCTAAGTCCTAAAAACTAGAATGGCGAGAAATAAGAGAGAAAAAGAGTTCGTCGAAAAAGGTCGAAAAAGAAAAAATGGTTGAAAAATAAAAGGTGACGGAAAAATAAAAGAAACTTATAAAAACTTAAAAATACTTGACTAACCTAACCTTATTACTACAACTAACTTAAAATTATAATCGCAAATTGAGATTACTAATTGGAATGATAATTGGTACATAGTAAAAGGTGTCTAAAAATATTAAAGCTTACAGGAAAAACTAAATCCCAAATGGAAATAACTTAAAAAGAAACTAAAACTTAAAAAGGCGTCGCAAAATTCTAAAGCACCTAAATCTTAGTCTAAAGAAAAAACACTTAAGGAATTCTACGGCAAAGCCTAAAAATCTAGGAGTAAAAATAACTATAGCAAAAACTAAGTTTAAAATTAAAAATGAGCTAAAAAAAATACAAATATTACGCTACAACGATTAAAAAGGTACAAAATATAAAAATATACAAAAAGTTGTAAAAAGTACAATTTTTATAAAAAATATTATTTTTATATTAATTATTTAATAAAACTACTAATTTTACAATTTAATAAAACTAATTTATACTAAATACAACAAATTAAATAAAAAGTAAAAATAAAACTAAAACTAATAATAATAATAATAATAATTAGGTTTTAATAATAATTAATTAATAATAACCGTAATTAATGCAGGTTTAGGGCTTCCTGTCGCCTGTCAGAAGGTCTCCGCGAGTCGCGGCAATTATTGAAGAAAACCCCGCGAGTCGCGGGGTTCAGAAATTCTGTTGACAGGTTTGAAATTTTTACGCGTTTTCTTTATTTTTTTTTTTTTATTTTATGTTTTCTGTTTTTTTTTTATATAAATAAAAGATGTTTAATAAAATTTATATTTTTATAAACTAAAATAGAAATAAAGAAACTTATAAAACTTAAATATTTAACAAAATCTTAAAAATACTAATATTTTTGTTTTTCTTTTTATATTTTTGAATAATTAAAACGTATTTTTACAAAAGCGACTTTTAATAAAAGTAACTAAAAATCTTTTTTTTTTTTTTTATATTAGCGTTGCGCTTCCGGCTTTTAAGATAGTTCCCCGGCAGCGGCGCCAAAAATACTTGATGTGAAGCGAGGTGTATATAAAATAGTTATTAAATTTTAGCAGAAAACACTATTAAATACGATACAATTTTACACAAGATATTTATTTATTTATAGAATGGATATACTTAAACCTTGCTACAACACTTATAGGCAGTGTACCTAATCGTACAGTAGTGTAGTTTTTAGTAAGTCCGGTTCGTTCCACAGGGAAATCTTTAAACAAAGCTCAACGCTATATTAGTTTACTTTTATAAAAATACAAATATATATATAGGTAATATTATTATTATAAAGGGGGGTTTTTACCGTTTAATGACCGGTTTGTCGATTTTAAGACTTTAGTCGCAGTTAAAACCTAATGTAAAATATAAAATAAATACAAGACTTAAATTAAAGCGTAAAGTAAATAACGATAATGAAATTGCGAATAATAAAAATGCGATAAAATAAAATTGCGATAATTAAAAAGTACGATAATTAAAAGTGCGATAAAATAAATTAACAATTAATAAAATGCGATAATTAGAAGTGCAATTAAATATAAAATAAAGGAAATTAAATATGATATAAAAGAATTATGCTTATTTAAACTTCCGTAATCATGATGTTTGACGTGTTGATTTTAGTTTTATGCCCATGGGTTAATTGTCCTTTGTCCTGGATTATTTAATATGTCCGTCTGGTTTTTGTCCATAACAGTCCATCAGTCATAAATATAAATTGCAAGTGTCCTCGTCAAATTATTATTATACCCGAAGTTAAATATTCCAACTAATTGGGGATTCGAATTGTAACAAGGTTTTAATACTTTGTTTAATGAATACACCAGGTTATCGACTGCGTGTAAACCAAGGTTTTACTACTTTGTTAACAATTACACCAATTACCCTTGAATGTAATTTCACCCCTGTTTTAATTATTCTAGTGGCTATTAATCCATTCCCGTGTCCGGTTAAATGAACGATTATTCGTACATATAAATACCCCGCCCATCGTGTCCGATCGAGTGTATATGGTAATCTATAGGGACGCCCAATTGTAAATCTTTATATTAACATTAACAAACTTTCATTTAGTTAAACAAATATAAAGCCCATTAATAGCCCATAGTCTAATTTCCACAAGTGTCGTTCTTTTGTCCAAACCCCAATTATGGTACAAAGCCCAATTACCCAATTTTAGTAATTAGCCCAACATCATGATTACTTCGTTTTAAATAAGCATAATAATAACTTAGCTACGAGACATTAATGTAAAAAGGTTGAACATAACTTACAATGATTAAAAATAGCGTAGCGTTACACGGACAGAATTTCGACTTACACCCTTACAACATTCGCTAACATACCCTTATTATTAGGATTTAAAATTAAAATTAAAATTAAAATATAAATTATATATATATTACGTATATATTGAGAGAGAGATTGAGAAATAAGATATGAAATTTGATCAGAATTCGGTTTGCTTTATAGCCAGAAGTGAAATTTGGGGCTCCGCGACTCGCGGCAAAATGTCCTTAAAACTCCGCGAGTCGCGGAGGATGTATTTACAGCTCACACCCTTGGAGTTTCTCTGCCGACGGTTTTATATATATAAATATAATATATATATAATTAATATAATTAATTATATATTATATTATATTTATATACATAGTTAACTTGTAATTTTTAGTCCGTTGCGTCGAGCGTTAAGAGTTGACTCTAGTCCCGGTTCCGGATTTTCGAACGTCCTTGCGTACAATTTTATATTTTGTACTTTGCGTTTTGAATCTTGTACTTTTGTAATTTCGAGACGTTTCTTATCAATAATTGGAACCTTTTTGATTGTCTTTTGTTCTTTTGAGCTTTTTGGTCGTTTGCGTCTTCAATTCGTCGAATCTGTCTTTTGTCTTCACCTTTTATTATTTAAACGAATATCACTTGTAAATAGAACAATTGCAACTAAAAGCTTGTCTTTCTTGAGGAATAATGCTATGAAATATATGTTCGTTTTTAGCTTTATCAAATATTCCCACACTTGAGCGTTGCTTGTCCTCAAGCAATATCGTCTTGAAATACTAGAATCACTTCTTTATTCTTCACACTTTGTACATCAGTGATTTCTATACGGCGGTATAAACAATGGTAGTAACGATATGGTTTACAGTCCCACATGACTATAAAAATTTAGATCCATTAAGGAAATTGGATCTTTATGAAAACATTTGATCTTTTGAAATCTAGTTTTTACCCTAGATTAGTTTTCCGGAATAACCCTTTACCGGTGTTTGCAAAATATTTTTGTGGGTTTGGTGGGTTTCAGATTTGAAAATTTTAGCTCAAAACTTGCGGTTTTGTGTCACCCACTTGCTAACCTTGTATTTGGAAAGCAACACGTCCAGTTTACTTGTCCCGTATATTACCTTTCGGCAAACTACCGTTCGGTTGTAAAGGAAAGCGTTGAACAAGCAACTGTTTAAGGCAATGTCCCGTGACATGCTTTTGATTATGGTCTATAACGTGTCGGACGCAATTACTATCCTTGGTAGGAGCAATAGTAAAGCTCACCCTTATAATTTTTCGGTCTGGCACAAGGTCCTGTCTTTGACCATGCTATGCAACCACCGTTCTTACGGTTGACACCCGATTTAGTTCAGGTGACCTAATGAATTCCAGGTGAATTCCTAGGATTTTACGTTCAATGGTAATGAACGCATTGAAAATGGGTTTTCAGAAAACAAATCGGTTTGTATTTTTGATCAAAATATTTTCTCGTTCAAGCTCGAGTTTAGATATCATTGAATTCCATGAGTTTGAATTCTCAATCTTTAAGGTCAATCTCAAGGATTGAGTAATATCAGTCTTAAAAGCTGATTTTTAATCTTTAAGGAGATTTATCCTTTCTGGGGATCTGATTCATTAGTCTTATCCAGCTAATTTGCATGGTGCCCCCCATTGTACGAGATAAATCCTTCTCATGGTTAGGGTAAATCTGACCACTTGGCGACCCTGTTTAATGCTGAGGTCCGTGGATTTCCTGCTGATTTTAGAGATGACTTTTCTAGATTTTTCGTCAACCTACAGCTGGTCTGGACGACAACTTCATGACCTAAATCAAGAAGCGCGTTTCTTTTTCGGAAGACTTTACTTCCTTTTAATGATGGAATTGATTCATCGTGTAGATCCATCTCTTCTTTTCTTTCATTGGGTAAAACAGTTTAGTTTAGTCCAAAGCAAAAGTATTTTCAGTTATTTGTTACAGATATATGTGACATATGTTTAAAATAATTTGGTAAATTTTCCCACACTTGGCTTTTATTTTCCTTTTTATCGTCCTCTATTCCATTTTAAATGAATTTTAACATTTTAGTTTGTTTCTCAATTTATGTCCTTTCCGAGGTAACAATAATTTCGGTGTTAAAACCTAGTTTTATCGTTCATAAATATGTATAAACATGATTTTAATTCATTTAATTGAAAATTTTGAAAAATTTTACTAGAATTGGGTAGTCAGTATATAAGACTAGGGCTGTTCTTTTTTATCAGAGAGCACTAGATTCTAATACAACTACTGCTTTACTAGTATTTTTAATGGTAACCAAGTGTTTATAAAATAGTTATTAAATTTTAGCAGAAAACACTATTAAATACGATACAATTTTACACAAGATATTTATTTATTTATAGAATGGATATACTTAAACCTTGCTACAACACTTATAGGCAGTGTACCTAATCGTACAGTAGTGTAGTTTTTAGTAAGTCCGGTTCGTTCCACAGGGAAATCTTTAAACAAAGCTCAACGCTATATTAGTTTACTTTTATAAAAATACAAATATATATATATATAGGTAATATTATTATTATAAAGGGGGGTTTTTACCGTTTAATGACCGGTTTGTCGATTTTAAGACTTTAGTCGCAGTTAAAACCTAATGTAAAATATAAAATAAATACAAGACTTAAATTAAAGCGTAAAGTAAATAACGATAATGAAATTGCGAATAATAAAAATGCGATAAAATAAAATTGCGATAATTAAAAAGTACGATAATTAAAAGTGCGATAAAATAAATTAACAATTAATAAAATGCGATAATTAGAAGTGCAATTAAATATAAAATAAAGGAAATTAAATATGATATAAAAGAATTATGCTTATTTAAACTTCCGTAATCATGATGTTTGACGTATTGATTTTAGTTTTATGCCCATGGGTTAATTGTCCTTTGTCCTGGATTATTTAATATGTCCGTCTGGTTTTTGTCCATAACAGTCCATCAGTCATAAATATAAATTGCAAGTGTCCTCGTCAAATTATTATTATACCCGAAGTTAAATATTCCAACTAATTGGGGATTCGAATTGTAACAAGGTTTTAATACTTTGTTTAATGAATACACCAGGTTATCGACTGCGTGTAAACCAAGGTTTTACTACTTTGTTAACAATTACACCAATTACCCTTGAATGTAATTTCACCCCTGTTTTAATTATTCTAGTGGCTATTAATCCATTCCCGTGTCCGGTTAAATGAACGATTATTCGTACATATAAATACCCCGCCCATCGTGTCCGATCGAGTGTATATGGTAATCTATAGGGACGCCCAATTGTAAATCTTTATATTAACATTAACAAACTTTCATTTAGTTAAACAAATATAAAGCCCATTAATAGCCCATAGTCTAATTTCCACAAGTGTCGTTCTTTTGTCCAAACCCCAATTATGGTACAAAGCCCAATTACCCAATTTTAGTAATTAGCCCAACATCATGATTACTTCGTTTTAAATAAGCATAATAATAACTTAGCTACGAGACATTAATGTAAAAAGGTTGAACATAACTTACAATGATTAAAAATAGCGTAGCGTTACACGGACAGAATTTCGACTTACACCCTTACAACATTCGCTAACATACCCTTATTATTAGGATTTAAAATTAAAATTAAAATTAAAATATAAATTATATATATATTACGTATATATTGAGAGAGAGATTGAGAAATAAGATATGAAATTTGATCAGAATTCGGTTTGCTTTATAGCCAGAAGTGAAATTTGGGGCTCCGCGACTCGCGGCAAAATGCCCTTAAAACTCCGCGAGTCGCGGAGGATGTATTTACAGCTCACACCCTTGGAGTTTCTCTGCCGACGGTTTTATATATATAAATATAATATATATATAATTAATATAATTAATTATATATTATATTATATTTATATACATAGTTAACTTGTAATTTTTAGTCCGTTGCGTCGAGCGTTAAGAGTTGACTCTAGTCCCGGTTCCGGATTTTCGAACGTCCTTGCGTACAATTTTATATTTTGTACTTTGCGTTTTGAATCTTGTACTTTTGTAATTTCGAGACGTTTCTTATCAATAATTGGAACCTTTTTGATTGTCTTTTGTTCTTTTGAGCTTTTTGGTCGTTTGCGTCTTCAATTCGTCGAATCTGTCTTTTGTCTTCACCTTTTATTATTTAAACGAATATCACTTGTAAATAGAACAATTGCAACTAAAAGCTTGTCTTTCTTGAGGAATAATGCTATGAAATATATGTTCGTTTTTAGCATTATCAAATATTCCCACACTTGAGCGTTGCTTGTCCTCAAGCAATATCGTCTTGAAATACTAGAATCACTTCTTTATTCTTCACACTTTGTACATCAGTGATTTCTATACGGCGGTATAAACAATGGTAGTAACGATATGGTTTACAGTCCCACATTACTATAAAAATTTAGATCCATTAAGGAAATTGGATCTTTATGAAAACATTTGATCTTTTGAAATCTAGTTTTTACCCTAGATTAGTTTTCCGGAATAACCCTTTACCGGTGTTTGCAAAATATTTTTGTGGGTTTGGTGGGTTTCAGATTTGAAAATTTTAGCTCAAAACTTGCGGTTTTGTGTCACCCACTTGCTAACCTTGTATTTGGAAAGCAACACGTCCAGTTTACTTGTCCCGTATATTACCTTTCGGCAAACTACCGTCCGGTTGTAAAGGAAAGCGTTGAACAAGCAACTGTTTAAGGCAATGTCCCGTGACATGCTTTTGATTATGGTCTATAACGTGTCGGACGCAATTACTATCCTTGGTAGGAGCAATAGTAAAGCTCACCCTTATAATTTTTCGGTCTGGCACAAGGTCCTGTCTTTGACCATGCTATGCAACCACCGTTCTTACGGTTGACACCCGATTTAGTTCAGGTGACCTAATGAATTCCAGGTGAATTCCTAGGATTTTACGTTCAATGGTAATGAACGCATTGAAAATGGGTTTTCAGAAAACAAATCGGTTTGTATTTTTGATCAAAATATTTTCTCGTTCAAGCTCGAGTTTAGATATCATTGAATTCCATGAGTTTGAATTCTCAATCTTTAAGGTCAATCTCAAGGATTGAGTAATATCAGTCTTAAAAGCTGATTTTTAATCTTTAAGGAGATTTATCCTTTCTGGAGATCTGATTCATTAGTCTTATCCAGCTAATTTGCATGGTGCCCCCCCATTGTACGAGATAAATCCTTCTCATGGTTAGGATAAATCTGACCACTTGGCGACCCTGTTTAATGCTGAGGTCCGTGGATTTCCTGCTGATTTTAGAGATGACTTTTCTAGATTTTTCGTCAACCTACAGCTGGTCTGGACGACAACTTCATGACCTAAATCAAGAAGCGCGTTTCTTTTTCGGAAGACTTTACTTCCTTTTAATGATGGAATTGATTCATCGTGTAGATCCATCTCTTCTTTTCTTTCATTGGGTAAAACAGTTTAGTTTAGTCCAAAGCAAAAGTATTTTCAGTTATTTGTTACAGATATATGTGACATATGTTTAAAATAATTTGGTAAATTTTCCCACACTTGGCTTTTATTTTCCTTTTTATCGTCCTCTATTCCATTTTAAATGAATTTTAACATTTTAGTTTGTTTCTCAATTTATGTCCTTTCCGAGGTAACAATAATTTCGGTGTTAAAACCTAGTTTTATCGTTCATAAATATGTATAAACATGATTTTAATTTATTTAATTGAAAATTTTGAAAAATTTTACTAGAATTGGGTAGTCAGTATATAAGACTAGGGCTGTTCTTTTTTATCAGAGAGCACTAGATTCTAATACAACTACTGCTTTACTAGTATTTTTAATGGTAACCAAGTGTTTAATATAAAAATTTTAAAATCCGAAAGAATTTAATCCCTTCCCACACTTAAGATCTTGCAATGCCCTCATTTGCAAGAAATCAGTAACAATTTAAATTATTGAGGGTGATTTGTGTGAAAATGATTAAATTTTTACCAAAGTTTCCAAATATATTGGCGTTTGTTTGCTGAATGATAAATGGTGCACATCATTTGTTCATTCCGTCTTGTTGTTATTTCACATGTATTTTGCATCTTGTCGTCAAAATTAGTTGCTTTTGCTGAACTTAATGCCAGTCTTTGAAAATGCGTTGTTTTACCCTGTTGTGTACATAAGATAAACTGCAAACATATATACATATTTTTGAAGTTTGGTATATTACCCCACATTCAAAAATTATTAAAATCTAAGAATAAAAGTTAGATAATTATAAAAATGATTACAATATTAACAAAAATATTAAATGTATCAATAATTACAAAATAAAAAATAATAAGTAAACTAAGGATGATATTGGTACCAATAGGGGTTCCACGCATAACCATAAGTGCTATAGAATGCTTCAGCAGGGTCATACGTAGGATATGGTGGCTGCATCTCTATCGACCAAGGAGGGAAGACGGGTTTCGGTGTAGGAATATAGTTTCTACCTATATGTTGGCAATGCGCTATGATCTGGTTCTGATGAACTTGCCAATCTTCAAATGCTCTCTGTCTAGCATTTTCGTATTCCTGAGAAGCTATAAACCTATGCATTTCTTGCATCTCATTCCCCCCTCCTACATTACCTTGTTCCTGGTTTCTCTCCACCTGTGGATGTCTACCATGGTATCGTACTGCGGCGTTATTCCGCCGCTTCAAAACTTTCGCACCATGGTATACATTTAAACCTATAGTGTCGCGGGGTTCCGGCTCTTCTAGTAATAATCCCCCCCGACTTATATCCACACCGAGATATTCACCAATCAAAGTAATAAAAATACCACCTCCTATTATGCTATGTGGTCGCATCCCCCGAACCATAGCTGATAAATAATAACCCACACAATATGGTATACTTACAGCGCTGTGTGGGTCTCGAATACACATATGGTAAAACAAATCTTGTTCATTTACCTTTTCTTTGTTCTTACCCCTTTGTGTAATCGAATTGGCTAAAAACCTATGTATCACTCTTAATTCGGCTCTATCTATATCCAAATAAGAGTAGTTTCCCCCTTTGAAACGGTGATGGCTTGTCATTTGACTCCACACACCGTGTGTATCAAAATTCTCATCTATCTTTCTACCGTTTAGTATCAATCCTCTACAATCGGCAGACGCTAACTCCTCAGGCGTATATATACGTAAAGCCTGAGCCATGTCTAGTAAAGACATGTGGCGCATCGAACCGCCTAACAAAAATCTAATAAAAGAACGATCGGTTAAACTAGCTACCCGATCATTCAACTCTATACTACATAACAACTCTTCACACCATACTTTATATACAGGTCTGCGTATGGTGAATAAACATATCCAGTCATTAAAAGAAGAATTACCATACCTCTGTACAAGTAATTCCCTAATTGGCCCGGCCAATTCTACAGCTTCCAAGGGTCCCCATTCTATGACCCTCGGTACCTCAATAACCTTGGAATGAAGAGTATGCAAACCCCGTTGATATTTTGGATAATCTATCCAAAGTCTGTCAAATCTCAGGTTCGGGTGCAACTCTTCCAAATGCATATTGGAAAAGGTCATGACTGGATGAGGTACATCCTGCTTGTAGTAGTTATCTACCTCCTGTTGTTCCAAATTCTCAGCAGGAGCATGGCGGGCTTGGGATGAAGATTCACCCCTTTCATTCTGCAAAACACATCAAACACAAATTTTGTGCATCCAAATATGCATTAGTGTCAGCAAAATCATCAATCAAAATAATTACAATGACATTATCAATTTATATCAAACTTAAGCTCATTTTCACATTTTTATCAAATCTATACTTTTTCAAATAAGCATATACGAAAATTTTCGCCAAGTTCATAAGCATTCAACTCAAATAACATGTCAAAATAATCATTACTAGCAAATAAACAAGTCTCAAATGGCATTATCTTTCAAAAATCAAGTTCATGAATTTTGGACTTGAAAAAGTCCACTTTAATTCTCAAAATCATGTTTAGGCTCAAAGTTTGGATCATTTAACTACCTAGACATGTTACACTACTCAATTTAGCAACAATTCATGACAAAAATCGGTCATAACCTGTTTATATCAAAAAGCCCCAAATTGCTCAAGAACACAAACCCTAGATTATTCAAAATTTGAAGTTTAAGGCTTCTAATCATGTTAAACAGCATCAATCTAGGTTATACAAGCATAATACATAAACAATTTAAGTCTAATTACACTAAAAAGCATCAAAATCAAATTGGGAAAAAATAGCTCAAGAACACCTAATTTCGAATTAATGGTGTTTAGGTGTAGAAATTTACCGTTTTTCTTGAGTAATTCTTAGATATCATCCTTCTCAACATAATTTTAGCAAAAAATTTGGTGATTAACGGTTAAAAATTGAGATTTTTGGGGGTGATTTTCGGGTTTTTTCGGCAGTATATCGCAGTATTTTTCGGGTTGTTTTTGTGTTGTTGAGTGTACTGATCGTTTCAGCTGTTTTTATTTTTTTCTGGGTTTTGGTCCCTCCGCGAGTCGCGGAGGTTTTGTACTTCAAACTCCGCGAGTCGCGGAGTTTACTCTTTTTTTTTTTTTTTTTTTTTTTTTATAATCTTTAACTTCTTAAAACAATTTAGTAATTAATTTTAAAATTTTGTTTCCCTTGTTATTTAGGATGAGGTCGTTTCGGATTAATGTCCTAGTCCGTCCCTCGACAAAATTTTAAAATTTGTCTTTTAGTAGCGATTGTTTTAAAAGCTAAGATTTTTGGGTTTTTTTAATTTTTTTTTTTTTTTTTTTTGCATACTTTAAATCAATAAGATTAAAAATAATGATAATAAAAGTTCTCGTCCCTCCCTCGGGTAAAGCAATTTCGGTTCAAAGACCTAGTCTTCAACTTACGACGAATTTTAAAAATCATATTCTTAACTTAATGAGATAAAGTAAATTTTTGTTTTTAAATTCACACAACTTAAATATAAAATTCAAAATTAATATTAAAAATTCACACCAAACTTAAAATTTGAAATGCATAAAATTAAAATTTCATATTTTAAAAATTAAAAATTCATACCAAACTTAATTTAAAAATTTATAAATTCATACCAAACTTATATTATTTTTTCAAATATTTACAATTTTAAAAATATTGTTTTTACAAAGTTTACAATATTAATTTAAGATTTAAATATTAATTTTAAAAACATGGTAAAAAAAATAAATTAAAAATCTTTTTGTCTTTTTATCCCACTTTAATCAATCAAATATTATCAAAAATATGCGCCCCTCTTTTCGGTAAAGTAATTTCGGTTCCAAGACCTAATTTAACTCATGACGAATTTTTGAAATATTTTGGGTTGATTGATTAAAGATATTTATACCTTAAGAATAAACGTTAAATTTCGCAGTGATGTAATAAATTTTTGAATGATATCAATAATTTCGGTCGCCAAACCTAATTTTATTTAATACCAATTTAATACTTTTTAGCGAACAAATTAGCGTTTATTATCAAAAGGTTAAAAAAAATAAAAAATAAAAATAAAAACTGTACAGACATACCTGTGAAATAGATTTCTTAGTTATATGATCTATTATATTCATAAGATAGTCGGTTTAATTGGTTTTCCATGGCTGCATAGGCGTAACCTCGAGCATTCATTGTCTTTTCTTCTAAACATATGAACGGTCCGTCTCTGCATAAAGTAACAAATTCGGTATTTGAATAGGTTTGATTATTTGAACATTTACCTCCATGTGACCATTTTCCGCATTTGTGACATCTTTCTAGGTGTCGTGCTCTTCTTTTCGCTGCGGATTTTGATTTTCCTTTACCAAATTGTAACTTATTATCTTCGCATCTTGATCCTTTTCTAACTCCGTCCATTCTTTCTCTGATTACTGATACTAATTCGCTCGGTAGTATGTCATTATTACGTTTAGTGATCAAAGCGTGTAGCATTAGACCATGGTTTAGTTCACAGGCAGTCTTCATTTTGTAAAAACCTAAAAAAAATAAAAATTCAGAATGGGGGGAGAAGACTAGTTCTTTAGGGTCTGCTAGGGAAAGACCATACGTGTTCCATTTTCGAGAACTACACGAAAACAGACAATCTAACTCTAACAGAAATACATATTATCCTTTAAACACTTGATTCTCCCCACACTTAGTTAGCTGTGGTGTCGAAATTGTGATTAACTTCGTTGTCGACTTCCATCGGACCATGTATGTAATGTTTAACTCTGTGACCATTAACTTTAAATTCAATCCCATTTGAATTTATTAATTCTATCGTTCCGTATGGGAAAACTCTTTTGACTATGAATGGTCCAGACCATCTTGATTTCAATTTTCCAGGAAATAGCTTGAATCGTGAATTGAAAAGAAGAACTCTGTCTCCTTCTTTAAATTCTTTTGAACTTCTGATTCTTTTATCATGCCATTTCTTCGTTCTTTCTTTATAGATTAACGAATTTTCGTATGCTTCATGTCTTAATTCTTCTAATTCGTTTAGTTGACTTAATCGTAGACGTCCGGCTTCATGTAAATCAAGATTACATGTTTTCAAAGCCCAAAATGCTTTGTGTTCAATTTCTACTGGAAGATGACATGCTTTTCCATAAACAAGTCTAAAAGGTGTGGTTCCAATTGGAGTTTTGTAGGCTGTTCTAAAAGCCCAGAGTGCATCCTCCAATTTAATGGACCATTCCTTCGGATTTGATCCTACGGTTTTCTCTAGAATACGTTTTAAAGCTCGGTTGGTATTTTCAACTTGTCCACTTGTTTGTGGATGATATGCGGTGGAGATTTTATGAGTTACTCCATATCTTTTAAGAACTTTCTCAAGTTGATTATTACAGAAATGAGTACCCCGATCACTTATTAAAGCTTTCGGTGTTCCAAACCTTGCAAAAAGACGTTTTAAAAAGTTGACTACAACTCGTGCATCATTAGTTGGGAGAGCTTGTGCTTCCGCCCATTTAGATACATAATCAATGGCTACGAGTATATATAGATTATTATGAGATTTTGGAAATGGACCCATAAAGTCAATACCCCAAATGTCAAATACTTCACATACTTGGATGACATTTTGTGGCATTTCATCACGTTGACTTATTTTTCCGGCCCTTTGACATGCATCACAAGATTTGCAAAGAAGGTGTGCGTCTTTGTAAATTGTAGGCCAATAGAATCCAGCTTCATAAACTTTTCTTGCTGTTAGTTGAGGCCCATAATGCCCTCCTGTTGGTCCTGTGTGACAATGGTTTAAAATTTTACTAGCTTCATCTCCAAATACACATCGGCGTATTATTCCATCGGGACAACTTTTAAACAGATGTGGATCTTCCCAGAAATAGTGTTTTATATCACTGAAGAATTTCTTTCGTCTTTGGTACGATAATCCTTTTTCAAGGAATCCACAAACTAAGTAGTTTGCATAGTCTGCAAACCATGGGATTTCTTTATAATCTATCTTCAATAGATATTCATCAGGAAAGTTGTCTTGTATGGCTGATTCATTTAGAACTTCTAATTCGGGATTTTCAAGACGAGAAAGATGATCAGCGGCGAGATTTTCTGCTCCTCTTTTATCTCGGATTTCAATATCAAACTCTTGTAAGAGTAAGATCCAACGGATTAATCTTGGTTTAGCATCTTGTTTTGAAAATAGGTATCTAAGAGCAGAATGGTCGGTATAGACCACCGTTTTTGCTAGAACGAGATATGATCGAAATTTGTCAAAAGCAAAGACAATAGCAAGGAGTTCTTTTTCAGTAGTTGTATAGTTCGTTTGTGCTCCTTGTAACGTCTTACTAGCATAATATATAGGTTGAAATCGTTTTTCAATCCTTTGTCCTAAAACGGCTCCTATTGCAAAATCACTTGCATCGCACATTAGTTCAAATGGTAGATTCCAATTTGGTGTTATCATGATCGGCGCATTAGTGAGTTTTTCTTTAAGAATATTAAAAGATTTGATACACTCATCTGAAAAGATGAACGGCGCATCCTTTTCTAGGAGTTTATTCATAGGAGTGGCAATTTTTGAAAAATCTTTTATGAAACGTCGGTAAAAACCGGCATGCCCTAGAAAACTCCTAACTCCTCTAACATTGGTGGGATGTGGAAGTTTAGCAATTACATCTACTTTAGCTCTATCCACTTCAATTCCTTCTTTTGAAATTTTATGTCCAAGAACGATGCCTTCTTTAACCATGAAATGGCATTTCTCCCAATTAAGTACTAGATTTGATTTTTCGCATCTAATTAGCATTCGTTCCAGATTAACTAGACATGATTTAAATGTATCACCGAAGACTGAAAAGTCATCCATGAATACTTCCATGCATTCTTCTATCATGTCGTGAAAAATCGCCATCATACACCTTTGAAAGGTTGCAGGGGCGTTACAAAGTCCAAATGGCATGCGTTTGTAAGCAAAAGTACCATAAGGGCACGTGAATGTGGTTTTCTCTTGGTCTTCGGGTGCTATTGGAATTTGAAAATATCCGGAAAATCCATCTAGAAAACAATAGTAACTATTTCCGGCTAATCTTTCCAACATTTGATCTATGAAAGGTAAGGGAAAGTGATCTTTTCTGGTGGCGTCATTTAATTTTCTATAATCAATACATACACGCCATCCTGTTACAGTCCTAGTAGGAATAAGCTCATTTTTCTCATTTGTAATGACAGTCATGCCACCCTTCTTAGGCACGCATTGAACTGGGCTTACCCATGGACTATCAGAAATTGGATATATCAAACCTGCATCTAGCAGTTTAATAATCTCTTTCTTAACTACATCTTGCATATTAGGATTTAGTCTTCGTTGGCGTTGCACATACGTTTTATGACCTTCTTCCATAAGGATTTTATGTGTGCAATACGAAGGACTTATTCCTTTAATATCATGAATCTTCCATGCAATGGCTGGTTTATGAGCTTTCAACACAGAAATGAGCTGTGATTTCTCATTTTCAGTAAGAGAAGACGATATTATTACAGGTAATTCAGATTCACCATGTAAATAAGC
The DNA here is from genome assembly GCF_046630445.1 of Rutidosis leptorrhynchoides. Classification (NCBI taxonomy): domain Eukaryota; kingdom Viridiplantae; phylum Streptophyta; class Magnoliopsida; order Asterales; family Asteraceae; genus Rutidosis; species Rutidosis leptorrhynchoides. The sequence continues at coordinate 315,172,250 of NC_092342.1, forward strand.
GTATTCCAAATGGTTTGGAAGTGGCTTTAATTCTAATTTCGGAGGTTCTTCTATCGATGATTTGTATCGATATCTGTCTTCTTCTTTTAACATTTGAATTTCTTCTGTTGTTGGTACATATCCATTAGCTATAAGTGTAGCTAACATTTCAGCTTCATCAATTGGTTCATTACCTTCTCCTAAAGAACATTCTCCTGTTCCTTGTAATTCTGGAAATTCTTCTAATAATTCTGCATGTGCATCTATAGTTTGAATATAATAACATGTATCATCTGCAGATTGTGGTTGTTGCATTGCTCTATCAACTGAAAAGGTAACACTCTCATCCTCTATACTTAGGGTCAATTTCTTACCGAACACATCTATCATTGCTTTAGCCGTGTTTAAGAATGGTCTTCCTAATATGAGAGGAACTTGAGAATCTTCTTCCATGTCCAAAACAACAAAATCTACTGGAAATACTAAAGTACCAACTTTAACTAGCATGTTCTCCATTATCCCTCTAGGATATTTTATTGATCTATCGGCTAGTTGTATGCTTATTCTGGTTGGTTTTAATTCTCCAAGGTCTAGTTTAGCGTATAGTGAATACGGCATTAGATTTATACTAGCACCTAAGTCTGCCAATGCTTCTATTGAACTAAGACTACCCAGAAAACATGGAATTGTGAAACTTCCTGGATCAGATAGTTTTTCTGGTATCTTATTCAACAGCACTGCTGAACAATTAGCATTCATAGTAACAGCCGAGAGTTCTTCCATTTTCTTTCTATTTGTGATCAGATCTTTCAAGAATTTAGCATATCTTGGCATTCCTGAAATCACATCAATGAAAGGAAGATTTACATTTATCTGTTTAAACATATCCAAGAATTTGGATTGCTCGGCTTCAAGTTTTTCTTTCTTCATTTTACTCGGATAAGGAAGTGGTGGTTGGTATGGTTTAACATAAGGTTTATCCTTAAATGTGTTATCTTCATTAACCTTTTCAACTACCGGTTCTTTTTCCTTATCTTGATCAGGTTGTGGTTCTTGTGGAGTAGGAATGGTTTCATCAGAAGTTACAGGTATTTCAGGTGGTTTAAGTGTTGTACCACTTCTTGTGGTAATAGCTTTAGCTGTTTCATTCCGGGGGTTAGCATTTGTATTGCTAGGTAGACTTCCCGGTTTTCTTTCACCTATTAACCTTGCTAGGTTACTTACTTCTTGTTCCAGATTTTGAATAGAAGCTTGTTGATTTCTAAATGCTTGAGCATTTTGTTCATTTGTTTGTTTTTGAGATGTGAAAAACTGCGTTTGAGTTTCAACTAGCTTTGTCATCATATCTTCTAAATTCGGCTTTTTATCATCGGTTTGTTGTGGTGGTTTGTTTTGAAAATTTGGTCTTTGCTGATTGTAAGTATTATTGGATACTTGTTGATTGCTAGGACCTTGTTGGTTATTGTATGGAATATTTCGGTTATAATTCTGGTTTTGATTGTAAATCGGTCTTGGCGGTTGATAATTATTCTGATAATTATTTCCAGGCCTTTGGTTTATGTATGAAATATTCTCTCTTTGTTCCATTGTTAATTCAATACTTAGACAATCTTTTGTCAAATGTGGTCCTCCACACTGCTCACAACTAATTCGTATAGCATGAATATCTTTAGTCATCTTTTCCATTCGTCTCTCGAAAGCATATATCTTTGCGGAAATGGAATCTAAGTCATGGCTAGAATCGGCTCTAGCTGCTTTAGATGATCTAATGATATCTTTTTCTTGGTGCCACTCATGTGAGTGGGAAGCAGTGTTATCAATAATTTTGTAAGCATCAGTTTCGGTTTTCTTCATAATAGAACCACCAGCTGCTATATCTATGTCTTTTCTTGTAGTGATGTCGCATCCTCGGTAAAATATTTGTACTATTTGACAGGTGTCTAAACCATGTTGCGGACATCCTCTTAATAACTTTCCATATCTTGTCCAAGCCTCATATAGAGTTTCATTTGGCTTTTGTGTGAACGTAACAATTTCTGCTTGAAGTCTTACGGCTTTAGATGCAGGAAAGAATTGTTTAAGAAATTTGTCAATTAAAACGTCCCATGTATCGATCGCCCCTTCAGGTAACGATTCCAACCAATCTTTGGCTTCTCCCTTTAAAGTCCAGGGAAATAACATGAGATATATATGTTCATCCTCCACTTCTCGTATTTTAAATAGTGTGCAGATCCTATTAAAGGTACGTAGATGTTCATTTGGATCTTCCTTCGGCGCACCACTAAATTGGCATTGATTAGTCACCATGTGTAGAATTTGTCCTTTGATTTCATAATCTGGCGCATTAATGTCTGGATGAGTAATTGCGTGACCTTGGCCAGTGCGTTTAGCTCTCATTCGGTCTTCCATACTTAAAGGTTCCAGATTCTCCATAATTGAATTTGTTGACTCGGTATCACTAGATGATTCTGATTTAATGGTTCGTTCCTCAACAATCTCTGTTTGAATGATTGGTGGTTCCGGAGGAAAGTTTAGTGGTTCAGGATCTATGAACCGTTCCTGAATATTTTCCGGATTCTCAATTGTGAGGTCGGGTTCAAAAAATGGATTATCGGAAATTTGAACTGAAGTACTTGGTCGACTGGATGACGATTCTAAAGAAAAATCAACGGCGGTTATATTTGTTAAACGATGTCTTGATCTAGTTACAGGTGGTGAACGTACAAAAGGTGATGAACGTCTTGCTCGGTGCATTCACTGAATATACTATTAGTTTTAAAAAGGAAAGAAAAATTATAATAAGTTATCCAATCAATAGACTTTTCTGATTTTGCCCACGTTTCGAATAGCCAAAAGATGCAGCAGAGGGGCAGGATTCGTTTGGTCTCAATATAATTGAGGACTGTTTGGCTCCAATAACCCGGTCCACGTACAAATCCAACTATTACTACGAACCAGAAAATTTTGATGTCTATTAATTTAACCACTTAAAATAAATTTTCGTAATTTTAAGAAATTTAGATAAGAAGTAGAAAAAAATTCTAAGTCCTAAAAACTAGAATGGCGAGAAATAAGAGAGAAAAAGAGTTCGTCGAAAAAGGTCGAAAAAGAAAAAATGGTTGAAAAATAAAAGGTGACGGAAAAATAAAAGAAACTTATAAAAACTTAAAAATACTTGACTAACCTAACCTTATTACTACAACTAACTTAAAATTATAATCGCAAATTGAGATTACTAATTGGAATGATAATTGGTACATAGTAAAAGGTGTCTAAAAATATTAAAGCTTACAGGAAAAACTAAATCCCAAATGGAAATAACTTAAAAAGAAACTAAAACTTAAAAAGGCGTCGCAAAATTCTAAAGCACCTAAATCTTAGTCTAAAGAAAAAACACTTAAGGAATTCTACGGCAAAGCCTAAAAATCTAGGAGTAAAAATAACTATAGCAAAAACTAAGTTTAAAATTAAAAATGAGCTAAAAAAAATACAAATATTACGCTACAACGATTAAAAAGGTACAAAATATAAAAATATACAAAAAGTTGTAAAAAGTACAATTTTTATAAAAAATATTATTTTTATATTAATTATTTAATAAAACTACTAATTTTACAATTTAATAAAACTAATTTATACTAAATACAACAAATTAAATAAAAAGTAAAAATAAAACTAAAACTAATAATAATAATAATAATAATAATTAGGTTTTAATAATAATTAATTAATAATAACCGTAATTAATGCAGGTTTAGGGCTTCCTGTCGCCTGTCAGAAGGTCTCCGCGAGTCGCGGCAATTATTGAAGAAAACCCCGCGAGTCACGGGGTTCAGAAATTCTGTTGACAGGTTTGAAATTTTTACGCGTTTTCTTTATTTTTTTTTTATTTTATGTTTTATGTTTTTTTTTTATATAAATAAAAGATGTTTAATAAAATTTATATTTTTATAAACTAAAATAGAAATAAAGAAACTTATAAAACTTAAATATTTAACAAAATCTTAAAAATACTAATATTTTTGTTTTTCTTTTTATATTTTTGAATAATTAAAACGTATTTTTACAAAAGCGACTTTTAATAAAAGTAACTAAAAAAATATGGAAATAGTTATTAAATAGTATATATAAAACGAACATATAAAAATATAAAGCCCCACATTTGAAATAAGGTTTACAGTCCCACATGACTATAAAAATTTAGATCCTTTAAGGAAATTGGATCTTTATGAAAACATTTGATCTTTTGAAAATTCAAGCTAGATTTTACCCTAGACAAGTTTTCTGATTTGATCCATCATCGGTGTTGCAAAATATATTTATGGATCAATATTTTGGCTAAAACTTTTAGGTTCGTGTAATCCACTGCTATCCCAGTATCGGAAAGTACACATCCAGTTTACTTGTTCCGTATATTATCTTTCGGTAAACTACCGTCCGGTTGTAAAGGAAAGCGATGAACAAGAAACTGTTAAGGCAATGTCCCGTGACATGCAGATGATTATGGTCTTTTAACGTGTCGGATGCTAGAACTATCCTTGGTAGGAGCGATAGTAAAGATCATCCTATGATTTTTCGGTCTGGCACAAGGTCCTGTCTCCGACCATGCTATGCAACCACCGTTCTTACGGTTGACACCCGATTTGGTTCAGGTGACCTAATGAATTCCAGGTGAATTCCTAGGATTTTACGTTCAATGGTAATGAACGCATTGAAAATGGGTTTTCAGAAAACAAATCGGTTTGTATTTTTGATCAAAATATTTTCTCGTTCAAGCTCGAGTTTAGATATCATTGAATTCCATGAGTTTGAATTCTCAATCTTTAAGGTCAATCTCAAGGATTGAGTAATATCAGTCTTAAAAGCTAATTTTTAATCTTTAAGGAGATTATCCTTTCTGGGGATCTGATTCATTAGTCTTATCAAGCTAATTTGCACGGTGCCTCCCCATTGTACGAGATAAATCCTTCTCATGGTTAGGATAAATCTGACCACTTGGCGACCCTGTTTGATGCTGAGGTCCGTGGATTTCCTGCTGATTTTAGAGATGACTTTTCTAGATTTTTCGTCAACCTACAGCTGGTCTGGACGACAACTTCTTGACCTAAATCAAGAAGCGCGTGTCTTTTTCGGAAGACTTTACTTCCTTTTAATGATGGAATTGATTCATCGTGTAGATCCATCTTTCTTTCAAATGTATTACAGTAAACCGGGTAAAACTGATTAGTATCGTCCAAAGCAAAAGTACCCAGTTTGTAATTACAAAGCTCGTCGAATGATAGATGGCTCGCCTCATCATTCATTCCTTCATCTATTATATCATATTTGTTGTTTTGCGTCTTGTCATCAAAATTAGTACCTTTTGCTGAACTTTAATGACAGTCTTTGAAAGTGCATTGTTTTAATTATTAAATTATTAAATTATTTTTGTACATAAGATAAAATACAAACATATATATATATATATATATATATTTTTGAAGTTTGGTTTATAACCCCACTTTTCAAAAATTTATAAAGTATAATATTTTTGGCATACTTTAAATCAATAAAATTAAAAATAATGATAACAAAATTTGTCGCCCCGCCCTCGGGTAAAGTAATTTCGGTTCAACTACCTAATCTTCAACTCACGACGAATTTTAGAAATCATTTTTTTACTTAATGAAATAAAGTAAATTTTGTTTTTAAATTCACACAAAACTTAAATTTAAAAAGCATATTAATTTCATATAAAACCTACAAAATAAAAAAAAAATCAGAATGGGGGGAGAAAACTAGTTCTTTAGTGTCTGCTAGCGGAAAAGACCAATCGGATTCCATTCTCGGAACTACACGAGAACAGAACAACTAACTCCAAACAGCATTTTCTTTTTAGAATATTTGAATCTCCTCACACTTAGGTAGATGTGGTGTCGAAATTGTGATTAACTTCATCGTCAATTTCTCTTGGACCATAATCAACTTGCATATCTGTGACTTTTGCTTTAAGCCAGTGACCAGCTTTTTCCGTAATATCCACAAATTCAACTAGCTTTGCCTTTTCTTTAGGCGACAGATTGGATACTAACCGGTTATATAACCTAAAGTTTCCCTTACTTTTAGCATCAATAACCCGTTTAAAAAGTTTCTTCATTGAACTGTTAATAACGGGGTTATTTAATTTCGTATCAACTATGGGGTTCTTTATTATCAAGTCATCATTAGGTGTTACTTCATTTTCCCCACACTTAGGCGTTCTATTATTGTTAAGCATTACCGTTGGAGTTGGTAAAACAACATGGTTCTTACCAATCGTTTTTGTCGGTTCAACGGTTTTGGTTTGTGGATATTTAGACTTTCGAATCATAAAGGTGATCGATTTCTCATCATTACTAAGTGTCATTCTACCCTTTCTTACATCAAATAATGCCCCGGTGGACGCTAAGAATGGTCGACCTAAAATTAGAGGAACGTTTGAGTCCTCTTCTATGTCAATGACAATGAATTCGACTAGAAAGGTTAAATTACCTACTTGAACGGGTAGGTTGTCAGCAATTCCAACTGGGTGCTTAATGGTTTGATCAAGGAGTCGAACACTCATATCCGTTGGAGTTAACTCGCCTACACCTAATCTCTTATATAATGAAAGAGGCATAACACTCACACTTGAACCTAAATCTGCTAGTGCATCATACATGACACAGTCACTAAGTAGACAAGGAACAATAAATTCACCCGGATCACCTACCCTAGGTGGAGGATTTGGTGGAACTGTCTTCACCGGGTTTACTTCTACTGTTTTTGTTTCTTGCACTTTTTTATTCTTCTTCTTCTTCTTTCCAGAGGTATCACAAACTTTATTACCTATTACTTGCTCATACTCAACTCCTTTTCTTGAAAACGGGATGGGTGGTCTGTATGGTGCCACCACTGGCTTTACATACTCGGGTGGTGGTGGTGGTGTAACTTCTTCATTGTTACTTACATCTAAAACTTTCCCATCTTCTGGTATTAGTTTTTCAGAATTTGTTGATATCATGTTAACATTTTCATTCCGAGGATTTACTTCATTATTACTCGGTAGCTTTCCTTGTTCCCTTTCACTCATCAATCTAACAAGAGTACCTACTTGTTTTTCTAGATTCAAAATGGAAGCTTGTTGAGTTCTAAATGACTGCTCAAACCTCTCATTCGTTTGGGTTTGAGTTTCAATAAATTGTGTTTGAGATTCAACTAGCTTAAATACCACTTCTTCCAGATTTGACTTCTTCTCGTCGGTTTGTTGTGGTGGTTTATACAAGCCAGGTCTTTGTTGATTGAAAGTGTTGTTTTGAGTTGGTTGGTTATTCGGACCTTGTTGGTTATACGAGTTATTGTCGGGTCCTTTTGGATTGTAAAGAATGTTTTGATTTCGATTGAAGTTTGGCCTTGGCGGTTGATAATTATTCTGATAACTATTTTCCAGCCTTTGGTTCATGTAGACAACATTCTCACGTTGTTCCATCGTTTGTTCAATGTGACAGTCTTTCATTAAGTGTGGTCCACCGCATTGCTCACAACTGATTCGTATTGCGTGAATATCTTTATTCATCTTTTCCATTCGTCTTTCGAAAGCATCTATTTTTGTGGAAACGGAATCAAAGTCATGGCTAGAATCGGCTCTAGCCGCTTTAGATGAACGAAAAATATCTTTTTCTTGATGCCACTCATGAGAGTGGGAGGCTGTGTTATCAATAATTTTGTAAGCTTCAGTTGCGGTTTTCTTCATAATGGAACCACCAGCTGTTATGTCGATGTCTTTTCGTGTAGCAACGTTGACACCTTGGTAGAATATTTGTACTATTTGATAAGTGTCTAAACCGTGTTGAGGACATCCTCTCAACAACTTTCCAAATCTTGTCCACGCCTCATATAGAGTTTCATTTGGCTTTTGCGCGAACGTAACAATTTCTCCTTGAAGTCTCACGGCTTTGGATGCCGGAAAGAATTGTTTAAGAAATTTTTCAACTAAAACATCCCATGTGTCAATCGCCCCTTCAGGTAACGATTCTAACCAATCTTTGGCTTCTCCCTTTAAAGTCCAGGGAAACAACATGAGATAGATCTGCTCATCTTTCACTTCTCGGATTTTGAATAGTGTACAAATTCTTTTAAACGTACGAAGGTGTTCGTTAGGATCTTCATTCGGTGCACCACTGAATTGGCATTGGTTAGTTACCATGTGTAGAATTTGTCCTTTGATTTCATAATCTGGCGCATTAACTTCTGGCTTAATAATGGCGTGACCTTGGCCCGTGCGTGTGGCTCTCATTCGATCTTCCATACTTAGAGGTTCCGTTACTTCCATAATTGAATTTGTTGAATACGAATCACTAGAGGATTCTGATTTAATGGTTTGTGGCTCAGGAGGAATAATTAGTTGTTCAGGATCTTGGAATTGTCCTTGAATATGCTCCGGGTTCTTAATTGTGAAGTCGGGTTCAAAAGATGGATTATCGGAAATTTGAGTTGGAGTTCTTGTTCGACTAGATGACGATTCTAAAGAAAAATCAACGGCGACAATATTTGCTAGATGTCTTGATCGAGTTACAGGTGGTGAACGTATGAAAGGTGGTGAACGTTTTGCTCGGTGCATTCACAGAATATCCTATTAGTTATAAAAATAAGAAAAACTTATATAAGTTGTCCAATCAATAGACTTTTCTGATTTTGCCCACGTTTCGAATAGCCAAAAGATGCAGCAGAGGGGCAGGATTCGTTTGGTCTCAATATAATTGAGTACTGTTTGGCTCCAATAACCCGGTCCACGTACAAATCCAACTATTACTACGAACCAGAAAATTTTGATGTCTATCAATTTAACCACTTAAAATAAATTTTCGTAATTTTAAGAAATTTAGAGAAGAAGTAGAAAAAAATCTAAGTCCTAAAAACTAGAATGGCGAGAAATAAGAAAGAAAAAGATTGCGCGTCGAAAAAGGTCGAAAAATAAAAAGGTCGAAAAATAGGCGTCGAAAAATAAAAATAAGAAAGTAGTGCGAAATACGGCGTCGTAAAATTCTAAAGCACCTAAAACTTAATCTAAGGAATAAGCACTTAAGGGATTTTACGGCAAAGCCTAAAAATTCTAGAAGTAAAAATAACTATGGCAAAACTAAACTTAATACTAAAAGTTGCGACTATAGTCTAAAAATCTAAAGGTAATAAAACTAAAAAAAACAATTTTTTTTTATAGACAAAATCTTAAAAAATATATATATTTTTTTTTTACGTTTTTTTTTTTTTTTACGTTTTTGTTTTTTTTTACGTTTTTTTTTTTTTTTTTTTTAGTTTTTTTTTTTTTTTTTTTTTACGTTTTTTTTTTAAAAACGAATTTTTTTTTCTAAAAAAAAATGTTTTTTTTTTTACAATTTTTTTTTTTTTTTTTTTTAAAATGATTTTTTTTTACAAATTAATACTTTTTTTTTATAATTATTATTTTTTTTTCAAAACTTTTTTTTAATTCATTTACTATTCATGAATAGTAAATGAAAAGAAATTAATTAATTTACTATTCACATGAAAGCGACATGATAGAAATTATTAATTACAATTTACATAATATACCCCTGAAGTATTTAATAAATACGACTTTTTAAAACTTTACGATTCAAAATATATTCTAAAATATTATTATATTATTATATTAATATTATTATATTATTATATTCTATTTCAATATTATTATATTATTATATTTGATTTTAATATTATTATAATTAAAAATATAGCGTTTTAGCGCTCCCCGGCAGCGGCGCCAAAAACTTGATGATGTAGCGTGAGGGTACGAAATAGTATTATTTTTAATACAAAATATGACACAAGTTTTATTAATTTACGGATGGGATATACCTAAACCTTGCTACAACACTATAGGCAGTGTACCTAATCGTAGAGTAGTGTAGTTTTTAGTAAGTCCGGTTCGTTCCACAGGGAGCTGGTGATACTTACTATATTTTTAACTATATTTATACAAAATATATATAATTATATAAGTAGTAATATTATTATAAAAGGGGGGTTTTACCGTTTAATGACCGGTTTGTCGATTCTATATTTTAAGCGTAAAGATAAATGACGATAATTAAAGTGCGTAAAATAATGACAATAAATAAAATGACAGTAAATAAAATTGCGAGTAATAAAATGACAGTAAATAAAGATACGATGAGAAATATAATAAAAGAATTATGCTTATTTAAACTTCCGTAATCATGATGTTTGACGTGTTGATTTTAATTTATTACCATGGGTTAATTGTCCTTTGTCCTGGTTTATTTGATACGTCTATCTGGTTTTTGTCCATAATAGTCCATCGGTCATAAAAATAAAGTGCGAGTATCCTCGTCAAATTACCCTTATACCCGAAGTCAAATATTCCAACTGATTAAGGATTTAAACTGTGACGCAGTTATCACTTCTGTCAACAATTACACCAGTTATCACTGTATGTAATCCACCCCTGTTTTAATTAGTTTATGAATATTAATTCATCCACTTGATCAGAATGAATAATCAATTACCCAACCCAATTGATTAATTAAATGATTATAACAGATTCCATATGAACATCACTAAATAGGACAACCATAATCATTATTAATTATTAGGTTAATTAATTTGAAGATAGGTTCGACAGACTCCAATGAGTTGTCACTCAATTAGACAATACCCCCCATCTATTAATAGTCAATAGTTCAATTTCCACAAGTGTCGGTCTTTTGCCCAAACCTTAATTATGGTCCAAAGTTCAATAACCCCTTCTTAATATTTTAGCCCAACATCACGATTACTTCGGCTCAAATAAGCATAATAATAACTTAGTTACGATACATTAATGTAAAAAGGTTGAACATAACTTACAATGATTAAAAATAGCGTAGCGTTACACGGACAGAATTTCGACTTACACACTCAAACGATCTCTATCATAAATCTTATTATTATCATAATTTAAAATTAAAATTAAGATTATTGTTATATCTTATTAAGTTAACATTATGATAGAGATATAGAATATAGATATTGATAATTGATATTGATAAATAAGAAAAAGATAGAAAATGGTGTGTTTTTACATTACGATTACAAAGCCTTTTATAGGCGAATTTAGAAATTGAATTTTCACTTATGACCCCTGAACTATGCTCAATTAACAATTTTTTATTATTTAATATTATTCTTATTATGAATTATTTAAATATTATATTTTATTCTTGTGCATAGTTGACTCGTAACTTTTACACCGTTGCGTCGAGCGTTGAGAGTTGACTCTGGTCCCGGTTCCGGATTTTCGAACGTCCTTGCGTACAATTTTATATTTTGTACTTTGCGTTTTGTAACTTGTACTCTTGTCATTTTTAGACGTTCCTCATCAATAATTTGAACCTTTTTGATTGTATCTTGTACTTTTGAGCTTTTTGGACCTTTGTGTCTTCAATTCGTCGTTTTCGCCTTTTGTCTTCGCACTTATTTAAAATAAACGAATATTACTTGAAAATGGAACAATTGCAACTAAAATCTTGTCTTTCTTGGGGGATTTTGCTATGAAATATATGTTCGTTTTATATTAACAAATGTGAAGCGAGGTGTATATGAAATAAATAGTTATTAAAAAATACTTGATGTGAAGCGAGGTGTATATAAAATAGTTATTAAATTTTAGCAGAAAACACTATTAAATACGATACAATTTTACACAAGATATTTATTTATTTATAGAATGGATATACTTAAACCTTGCTACAACACTTATAGGCAGTGTACCTAATCGTACAGTAGTGTAGTTTTTAGTAAGTCCGGTTCGTTCCACAGGGAAATCTTTAAACAAAGCTCAACGCTATATTAGTTTACTTTTATAAAAATACAAATATATATATATATATAGGTAATATTATTATTATAAAGGGGGGTTTTTACCGTTTAATGACCGGTTTGTCGATTTTAAGACTTTAGTCGCAGTTAAAACCTAATGTAAAATATAAAATAAATACAAGACTTAAATTAAAGCGTAAAGTAAATAACGATAATGAAATTGCGAATAATAAAAATGCGATAAAATAAAATTGCGATAATTAAAAAGTACGATAATTAAAAGTGCGATAAAATAAATTAACAATTAATAAAATGCGATAATTAGAAGTGCAATTAAATATAAAATAAAGGAAATTAAATATGATATAAAAGAATTATGCTTATTTAAACTTCCGTAATCATGATGTTTGACGTGTTGATTTTAGTTTTATGCCCATGGGTTAATTGTCCTTTGTCCTGGATTATTCAATATGTCCGTCTGGTTTTTGTCCATAACAGTCCATCAGTCATAAATATAAATTGCAAGTGTCCTTGTCAAATTATTATTATACCCGAAGTTAAATATTCCAACTAATTAGGGATTCGAATTGTAACAAGGTTTTAATACTTTGTTTAATGAATACACCAGGTTATCGACTGCGTGTAAACCAAGGTTTTACTACTTTGTTAACAATTACACCAATTACCCTTGAATGTAATTTCACCCCTGTTTTAATTATTCTAGTGGCTATTAATCCATTCCCGTGTCCGGTTAAATGAACGATTATTCGTACATATAAATACCCCGCCCATCGTGTCCGATCGAGTGTATATGGTAATTTATAGGGACGCCCAATTGTAAATCTTTATATTAACATTAACAAACTTTCATTTAGTTAAACAAATATAAAGCCCATTAATAGCCCATAGTCTAATTTCCACAAGTGTCGTTCTTTTGTCCAAACCCCAATTATGGTACAAAGCCCAATTACCCAATTTTAGTAATTAGCCCAACATCATGATTACTTCGTTTTAAATAAGCATAATAATAACTTAGCTACGAGACATTAATGTAAAAAGGTTGAACATAACTTACAATGATTAAAAATAGCGTAGCATTACACGGACAGAATTTCGACTTACACCCTTACAACATTCGCTAACATACCCTTATTATTAGGATTTAAAATTAAAATTAAAATATAAATTATATATATATATATAAGTTTTACGTATGAAGAGGAAGAAAAAAGATATCAATTTTGATCAGAATTCGGTTGGCTTTATAGCCAGAGTTGATTTTTGGGGCTCCGCGACTCGCGGCAAAATGCCCTTCAAACTCCGCGAGTCGCGGAGATAGAAATTACAGCTCACACCCTTGGAGTTTCTCTGCCGACGGTTTTATATATATAAATATAATATATATATAATTAATATAATTAATTATATATTATATTATATTTATATACATAGTTAACTTGTAATTTTTAGTCCGTTGCGTCGAGCGTTAAGAGTTGACTCTGGTCCCGGTTCCGGATTTTCGAACGTCCTTGCGTATAATTTAATATCTTGTACTTTGCGTTTTGAATCTTGTACTCTTGTGATTTCGAGACGTTTCTTATCAATAATTGGAACCTTTTTTATTGTCTTTTGTACTTTTGAGCTTTTTGGTCGTTTGCGTCTTCAATTCGTCGAATCTGTCTTTTGTCTTCACCTTTTATTATTTAAACGAATATCACTTGTAAATAGAACAATTGCAACTAAAAGCTTGTCTTTCTTGAGGAATAATGCTATGAAATATATGTTCGTTTTTAGCATTATCAAATATTCCCACACTTGAGCGTTGCTTGTCCTCAAGCAATATTGTCTTGAAATACTAGAATCACTTATTTATTCTTCACACTTTGTACATCAGTGATTTCTATACGGCGGTATAAACAATGGTAGTAACGATATGGTTTACAGTTCCACATGACTATAAAAATTTAGATCCATTAAGGAAATTGGATCTTTATGAAAACATTCGATCTTTTGAAAATTAAATCTAGTTTTTACCCTAGATAAGTTTTCCGGGATAACCCTTTACCGGTGTTTGCAAAATATTTTTGTGGGTTTGGTGGGTTTCAGATTTGAAAATTTTAGCTCAAAACTTGCGGTTTTGTGTCACCCACTTGCTAACCTTGTATTTGGAAAGCAACACGTCCAGTTTACTTGTCCCGTATATTACCTTTCGGCAAACTACCGTCCGGTTGTAAAGGAAAGCGTTGAACAAGCAACTGTTAAGGCAATGTCCCGTGACATGCTTTTGATTATGGTCTATAACGTGTCGGACGCAATTACTATCCTTGGTAGGAGCAATAGTAAAGCTCACCCTTATAATTTTTCGGTCTGGCACAAGGTCCTGTCTTTGACCACTATGCAACCACCGTTCTTACGGTTGACACCCGATTTAGTTCAGGTGACCTAATGAATTCCAGGTGAATTCCTAGGATTTTACGTTCAATGGTAATGAACGCATTGAAAATGGGTTTTCAGAAAACAAATCGGTTTGTATTTTTGATCAAAATATTTTCTCGTTCAAGCTCGAGTTTAGATATCATTGAATTCCATGAGTTTGAATTCTCAATCTTTAAGGTCAATCTCAAGGATTGAGTAATATCAGGCTTAAAAGCTGATTTTTAATCTTTAAGGAGATTATCCTTTCTGGGGATCTGATTCATTAGTCTTATCCAGCTAATTTGCACGGTGCCTCCTCATTGTACGAGATAAATCCTTCTCATGGTTAGGATAAATCTGACCACTTGGCGACCCTGTTTGATGTTGAGGTCCGTGGATTTCCTGCTGATTTTAGTGATGACTTTTCTAGATTTTTCGTCAACCTACAGCTGGTCTGAACGACAACTTCATGACCTAAATCAAGAAGCGCGTTTCTTTTTCGGAAGACTTTACTTCCTTTTAATGATGGAATTGATTCATCGTGTAGATCCATCTCTTCTTTTCTTTCATCGGGTAAAACAGTTTAGTTTAGTCCAAAGCAAAAGTATTTTCAGTTATTTGTTACAGATATATGTGACATATGTTTAAAATAACTTGGTAAATTTTCCCACACTTGGCTTTTTATTTTTCTTTTTATCGTCCTCTATTCCATTTTAAATGAATTTTAACATTTTAGTTTGTTTCTCAATTTATGTCCTTTCCGAGGTAACAATAATTTCGGTGTTAAAACCTAGTTTTATCGTTCATAAATATGTATAAACATGATTTTGAATTCATTTAATTGAAAATTTTGAAAAATTTTACTAGAATTGGGTAGTCAGTATATAAGACCAGGGCTGTTCTTTATTATCAGAGAGCACTAGATTCTAATACAACTACTGCTTTACTAGTATTTTTAATGGTAACCAAGTGTTTAATATAAAAATTTTAAAATCCGAAAGAATTTAATCCCTTCCCACACTTAAGATCTTGCAATGCCCTCATTTGCAAGAAATCAGTAACAATTTAAATTATTGAGGGTGATTTGTGTGAAAATGATTAAATTTTTACCAAAGTTTCCAAATATATTGGCATTTGTTTGCTGAATGATAAATGGTGCACATCATTTGTTCATTCCGTCTTGTTGTTATTTCACATGTATTTTGCATCTTGTCGTCAAAATTAGTTGCTTTTGCTGAACTTAATGCCAGTCTTTGAAAATGCGTTGTTTTACCCTGTTGTGTACATAAGATAAACTGCAAATATATATACATATTTTTGAAGTTTGGTATATTACCCCACATTCAAAAATTATTAAAATCTAAGAATAAAAGTTAGATAATTATAAAAATGATTACAATATTAACAAAAATATTAAATGTATCAATAATTACAAATTACAAAATAATAAAAAATAATAAGTAAACTAAGGATGATATTGGTACCAATAGGGGTACCACGCATAACCATAAGTGCTATAGAATGCTTCGGCAGGGTCATACGTAGGATATGGTGGCTGCATCTCTATCGACCAAGGAGGGAAGACGGGTTTCGGTGTAGGAATATAGTTTCTACCTATATGTTGGCAATGCGCTATGATCTGGTTCTGATGAACTTGCCAATCTTCAAATGCTCTCTGTCTAGCATTTTCGTATTCCTGAGAAGCTATAAACCTATGCATTTCTTGCATCTCATTCCCCCCTCCTACATTACCTTGCTGCTGGTTTCTCTCTACCTGTGGATGTCTACCATTGTATCGTACTGCGGCGTTATTTCGCCGCTTCAAAACTTTCGCACCATGGTATACATTTAAACCTATAGTGTCGCGGGGTTCCGGCTCTTCTACTAATAATCCCCCCCGACTTATATCCACACCGAGATATTCACCAATCAAAGTAATAAAAATACCACCTCCTATTATGCTATGTGGACGCATCCCCCGAACCATAGCTGATAAATAATAACCCACACAATATGGTATACTTACAGCGCTGTGTGGGTCTCGAATACACATATGGTAAAACAAATCTTGTTCATTTACCTTTTCTTTGTTCTTACCCCTTTGTGTAATCGAATTGGCTAAAAACCTATGTATCACTCTTAATTCGGCTCTATCTATATCCAAATAAGAGTAGTTTCCCCCTTTGAAACGGTGATGGCTTGTCATTTGACTCCACACACCGTGTGTATCAAAATTCTCATCTATCTTTCTACCGTTTAGTATCAATCCTCTACAATCGGCAGACGCTAACTCCTCAGGCGTATATATACGTAAAGCCTGAGCCATGTCTAGTAAAGACATGTGGCGCATCGAACCGCCTAACAAAAATCTAATAAAAGAACGATCGGTTAAACTAGCTACCCGATCATTCAACTCTATACTACATAACAACTCTTCACACCATACTTTATATACAGGTCTGCGTATGGTGAATAAACATATCCAGTCATTAAAAGAAGAATTACCATACCTCTGTACAAGTAATTCCCTAATTGGCCCGGCCAATTCTTCAGCTTCCAAGGGTCCCCATTCTATGACCCTCGGTACCTCAACAACCTTGGAATGAAGAGTATGCAAACCCCGTTGATATTTTGGATAATCTATCCAAAGTCTGTCAAATCTCAGGTTCGGGTGCAACTCTTCCAAATGCATATCGGAAAAGGTCATGACTGGATGAGGTACATCCTGCTTGTAGTAGTTATCTACCTCCTGTTGTTCCAAATTCTCAGCAGGAGCATGGCGGGCTTGGGATGAAGATTCACCCCTTTCATTCTGCAAAATACATCAAACACAAATTTTGTGCATCCAAATATGCATTAGTGTCAGCAAAATCATCAATCAAAATAATTACAATGACATTATCAATTTATATCAAACTTAAGCTCATTTTCACATTTTTATCAAATCTACACTTTTTCAAATAAGCATATACGAAAATGTTCGCCAAGTTCATAAGCATTCAACTCAAATAACATGTCAAAATAATCATTACTAGCAATTAAACAAGTCTCAAATGGCATTATCTTTCAAAAATCAAGTTCATGAATTTTAGACTTGAAAAAGTCCACTTTAATTCTCAAAATCATGTTTAGGCTCAAAGTTTGGATCATTTAACTACCTAGACATGTTACACTACTCAATTTAGCAACAATTCATGACAAAAATTGGCCATAACCTGTTTATATCAAAAAGCCCCAAATTGCTCAAGAACACAAACCCTAGATTATTCAAAATTTGAAGTTTAAGGCTTCTAATCATGTTAAACAGCATCAATCTAGGTTATACAAGCATAATACATAAACAATTTAAGTCTAATTACACTAAAAAGCATCAAAATCAAATTGGAAAAAAATAGCTCAAGAACACCTAATTTCGAATTAATGGTGTTTAGGTGTAGAAATTTACCGTTTTTCTTGAGTAATTCTTAGATATCATCCTTCTCAACATGATTTTAGCAAAAAATTTGGTGATTAACGGTTAAAAATTGAGATTTTTGGGGGTGATTTTCGGTGGTTTTCGGGTGCAGTTTTGAGTGTTTATGCAGTGTGTTTGTGTGTGGGGGAATGAAACTGATCAGTTTTTGCGTTTTATTTTTTTTTCTGAGTTTTGGTCCCTCCGCGAGTCGCGGAGGTTTTGCACTGCAAACTCCGCGAGTCGCGGAGTTTGGTATTTTTTTTTTTTTTTTTTTTTATAATCTTTAACTTATAAATCAATTAAGTATTTAATTTTAAAATTTTGTTTCCCTTGTTATTTAGGACGAGGTCGTTTCGGATCGATGTCCTAGTCCGTCCTTCGACAAAATTTTAAAATTTGTCTTTTTGTAGCGATTGTTTTAAAAGCTAAGATTTTTGGGTTTTTTCAATGTTTTTGGCATACTTTAAATCAATAAGATTAAAAATAATGATAATAAAAGTTCTCGTCCCTCCCTCGGGTAAAGCAATTTCGGTTCAAAGACCTAGTCTTCAACTTACGACGAATTTTAAAAATCATATTCTTAACTTAATGAGATAAAGTAAATTTTTGTTTTTAAATTCACACAACTTAAATATAAAATTCAAAATTAAAAATTAAAAATTAAAAATTCACACCAAACTTAAAATTTGAAATGCATAAAATTAAAATTTCATATTTTAAAAATTAAAAATTCACACCAAACTTAATTTAAAAATTCATAAATTCATACCAAACTTATATTAATTTTTCAAATATTTACAATTTTAAAAATATTGTTTTTACAAAGTTTACAATATTAATTTAAGATTTAAATATTAATTTTAAAAACATGGTAAAAAAATAAATTAAAAATCTTTTTGTCTTTTTATCCCACTTTAATCAATCAAATATTATCAAAAATATGCGCCCCTCTTTTCGGTAAAGTAATTTCGGTTCCAAGACCTAATTTAACTCATGACGAATTTTTGAAATATTTTGGGTTGATTGATTAAAGATATTTATACCTTAAGAATAAACGTTAAATTTCGCAGTGATGTAATAAATTTTTGAATGATATCAATAATTTCGGTCGCCAAACCTAATTTTATTTAATACCAATTTAATACTTTTTAGCGAACAAATTAGCGTTTATTATCAAAAGGTTAAAAAAAATAAAAATAAAAATAAAAACTGTACAGACATACCTGTGAAATAGATTTCTTAGTTATATGATCTATTATATTCATAAGATAGTCGGTATAATTGGTTTTCCATGGCTGCATAGGCGTAACCTCGAGCATTCATTGTCTTTTCTTCTAAACATATGAACGGTCCGTCTCTGCATAAAGTAACAAATTCGGTATTTGAATAGGTTTGATTATTTGAACATTTACCTCCATGTGACCATTTTCCGCATTTGTGACATCTTTCTAGGTGTCGTGCTCTTCTTTTCGCTGAGGATTTTGATTTTCCTTTACCAAATTGTAACTTATTATCTTCGCATCTGGATCCTTTTCTAACTCCGTCCATTCTTTCTCTGATTACTGATACTAATTCACTCGGTAGTATGTCATTATTACGTTTAGTGATCAAAGCGTGTAGCATTAGACCATGGTTTAGTTCACAGGCAGTCTTCATTTCGTAAAAACCTAAAAAAAATAAAAATTCAGAATGGGGGGAGAAGACTAGTTCTTTAGGGTCTGCTAGGGAAAGACCATACGTGTTCCATTTTCGAGAACTACACGAAAACAGACAATCTAATTCTAACAGAAATACATATTATCCTTTAAAGACTTGATTCTCCCCACACTTAGTTAGCTGTGGTGTCGAAATTGTGATTAACTTCGTTGTCGACTTCCATCGGACCATGTATGTAATGTTTAACTCTGTGACCATTAACTTTAAATTCAATCCCATTTGAATTTATCAATTCTATCGTTCCGTATGGGAAAACTCTTTTGACTATGAATGGTCCAGACCATCTTGATTTCAATTTTCCAGGAAATAGCTTGAATCGTGAATTGAAAAGAAGAACTCTGTCTCCTTCTTTAAATTCTTTTGAACTTCTGATTCTTTTATCATGCCATTTCTTCGTTCTTTCTTTATAGATTAACGAATTTTCGTATGCTTCATGTCTTAATTCTTCTAATTCGTTTAGTTGACTTAATCGTAGACGTCCGGCTTCATGTAAATCAAGATTACATGTCTTCAAAGCCCAAAATGCTTTGTGTTCAATTTCTACTGGAAGATGACATGTTTTTCCATAAACAAGTCTAAAAGGTGTGGTTCCAATTGGAGTTTTGTAGGCTGTTCTAAAAGCCCAGAGTGCATCCTCCAATTTAATGGACCATTCCTTCGGATTTGATCCTACGGTTTTCTCTAGAATACGTTTTAAAGCTCGGTTGGTATTTTCAACTTGTCCACTTGTTTGTGGATGATATGCGGTGGAGATTTTATGAGTTACTCCATATCTTTTAAGAACTTTCTCAAGTTGATTATTACAGAAATGAGTACCCCGATCACTTATTAAAGCTTTCGGTGTTCCAAACCTTGCAAAAAGACGTTTTAAAAAGTTGACTACAACTCGTGCATCGTTAGTTGGGAGAGCTTGTGCTTCAGCCCATTTAGATACATAATCAATGGCTACGAGTATATATAGATTATTATGAGATTTTGGAAATGGACCCATAAAGTCAATACCCCAAATGTCAAATACTTCACATACTTGGATGACATTTTGTGGCATTTCATCACGTTGACTTATTTTTCCGGCCCTTTGACATGCATCACAGGATTTGCAAAGAAGGTGTGCGTCTTTGTAAATTGTAGGCCAATAGAATCCAGCTTCATAAACTTTTCTTGCTGTTAGTTGAGGCCCATAATGCCCTCCTGTTGGTCCTGTGTGACAATGGTTTAATATTTTACTAGCTTCATCTCCAAATACACATCGGCGTATTATTCCATCGGGACATCTTTTAAACAGATGTGGATCTTCCCAGAAATAGTGTTTTATATCACTGAAGAATTTCTTTCGTCTTTGGTACGATAATCCTTTTTCAAGGAATCCACAAACTAAGTAGTTTGCATAGTCTGCAAACCATGGGATTTCTTTATAATCTATCTTCAATAGATATTCATCAGGAAAGTTGTCTTGTATGGCCGATTCATTTAGAACTTCTAATTCGGGATTTTCAAGACGAGAAAGATGATCAGCGGCGAGATTTTCTGCTCCTTTTTTATCTCGGATTTCAATATCAAACTCTTGTAAGAGTAAGATCCAACGGATTAATCTTGGTTTAGCATCTTGTTTTGAAAATAGGTATCTAAGAGCAGAATGGTCGGTATAGACCACCGTTTTTGCTAGAACGAGATATGATCGAAATTTGTCAAAAGCAAAGACAATAGCAAGGAGTTCTTTTTCAGTAGTTGTATAGTTCGTTTGTGCTCCTTGTAACGTCTTACTAGCATAATATATAGGTTGAAATCGTTTTTCAATCCTTTGTCCTAAAACGGCTCCCATTGCAAAATCACTTGCATCGCACATTAGTTCAAATGGTAGATTCCAATTTGGTGTTATCATGATCGGCGCATTAGTGAGTTTCTCTTTAAGAATATTAAAAGATTTGATACATTCATCTGAAAAGATGAATGGCGCATCCTTTTCTAGGAGTTTATTCATAGGAGTGGCAATTTTAGAAAAATCTTTTATGAAACGTCGGTAAAAACCGGCATGCCCTAGAAAACTCCTAACTCCTCTAACATTGGTGGGATGTGGAAGTTTAGCAATTACATCTACTTTAGCTCTATCCACTTCAATTCCTTCTTTTGAAATTTTATGTCCAAGAACGATGCCTTCTTTAACCATGAAATGGCATTTCTCCCAATTAAGTACTAGATTTGATTTTTCGCATCTAATTAGCATTCGTTCCAGATTAACTAGACATGATTTAAATGTATCACTGAAGACTGAAAAGTCATCCATGAATACTTCCATGCATTCTTCTATCATGTCGTGAAAAATCGCCATCATACACCTTTGAAAGGTTGCAGGGGCGTTACAAAGTCCAAATGGCATGCGTTTGTAAGCAAAAGTACCATAAGGGCACGTAAATGTGGTTTTCTCTTGATCTTCGGGTGCTATTGGAATTTGAAAATATCCGGAAAATCCATCTAGAAAACAATAGTAACTATTTCCGGCTAATCTTTCCAACATTTGATCTATGAAAGGTAAGGGAAAGTGATCTTTTCTGGTGGCGTCATTTAATTTTCTATAATCAATACATACACGCCATCCTGTTACAGTCCTAGTAGGAATAAGCTCATTTTTCTCATTTGTAATGACAGTCATGCCACCCTTCTTAGGCACGCATTGAACTGGGCTTACCCATGGACTATCAGAAATTGAATATATCAAACCTGCATCTAGCAGTTTAATAATTTCCTTTTTAACTACATCTTGCATATTAGGATTTAGTCTTCGTTGGCGTTGCACATACGTTTTATGACCTTCTTCCATAAGGATTTTATGTGTGCAATACGAAGGACTTATTCCTTTAATATCATGAATCTTCCATGCAATGGCTGGTTTATGAGCTTTCAACACAGAAATGAGTTGTGATTTCTCATTTTCAGTAAGAGAAGACGATATTATTACAGGTAGTTCAGATTCACCATGTAAATAAGCGTATTCCAAATGGTTTGGAAGTGGCTTTAACTCTAATTTCGGAGGTTCTTCTATCGATATCTGTCTTCTTCTTTTAGCATTTGAATTTCTTCTGTTGTTGGTTCATATCCATTAGCTATAAGTGTAGCTAACATTTCAGCTTCATCAATTGGTTCATTACCTTCTCCTAAAGAACATTCTCCTGTTCCTTGTAATTCTAGAAATTCTTCTAATAATTATGCATGTGCATCTATAGTTTGAATATAATAACATGTATCATCTGCAGATTGTGGTTGTTGCATTGCTCTATCAACTGAAAAGGTAACACTCTCATCCTCTATACTTAGGGTCAATTTCTTACCGAACACGTCTATCATTGCTTTAGCCGTGTTTAAGAATGGTCTTCCTAATATGAGAGGAACTTGAGAATCTTCTTCCATGTCCAAAACAACAAAATCTACTGGAAATACTAAAGTACCAACTTTAACTAGCATGTTCTCCATTATCCCTCTAGGATATTTTATTGATCTATCGGCTAGTTGTATGCTTATTCTGGTTGGTTTTAATTCTCCAAGGTCTAGTTTAGCGTATAGTGAATACGGCATTAGATTTATACTAGCACCTAAGTCTGCCAATGCTTCTATTGAACTAAGACTACCCAGAAAACATGGAATTGTGAAACTTCCTGGATCAGATAGTTTTTCTGGTATCTTATTCAACAGTACTGCTGAACAATTAGCATTCATAGTAACAGCCGAGAGTTCTTCCATTTTCTTTCTATTCGTGATTA
Organism: Rutidosis leptorrhynchoides; assembly: GCF_046630445.1. NCBI lineage: Eukaryota > Viridiplantae > Streptophyta > Magnoliopsida > Asterales > Asteraceae > Rutidosis > Rutidosis leptorrhynchoides. The sequence continues at coordinate 315,195,404 of NC_092342.1, forward strand.
GATCTTTCAAGAATTTAGCATATCTTGGCATTCCTGAAATCACATCAATGAAAGGAAGATTTACATTTATCTGTTTAAACATATCCAAGAATTTGGATTGCTCGGCTTCAAGTTTTTCTTTCTTCATTTTACTCGGGTAAGGAAGTGGTGGTTGGTATGGTTTAACATAAGGTTTATCCTTAACTGTGTTATCTTCATTAACCTTTTCAACTACCGGTTCTTTTTCCTTATCTTGATCAGGTTGTGGTTCTTGTGGAGTAGGAATAGTTTCATCAGAAGTTACAGGTATTTCAGGTGATTTAAGTGTTGTACCACTTCTTGTGGTAATAGCTTTAGCTGTTTCATTCCGGGGGTTAGCATTTGTATCGCTTGGTAGACTTCCCGGTTTTCTTTCACCTATTAACCTTGCTAGGTTACTTACTTCTTGTTCCAGATTTTGAATAGAAGCTTGTTGATTTCTAAATGCTTGAGCATTTTGTTCATTGGTTTGTTTTTGAGATGTGAAAAACTGCGTTTGAGTTTCAACTAGCTTCGTCATCATATCTTCTAAATTCGGCTTTTTATCATCGGTTTGTTGTGGTGGTTTGTTTTGAAAATTAGGTCTTTGCTGATTATAAGTATTATTGGATACTTGTTGATTGCTAGGACCTTGTTGGTTGTTGTATGGAATATTTCGGTTATAATTCTGGTTTTGATTGTAAATCGGTCTTGGCGGTTGATAATTATTCTGATAATTATTTCCAGGCCTTTGGTTTATGTATGAAATATTCTCTCTTTGTTCCATTGTTAATTCAATACTGAGACAATCTTTTGTCAAATGTGGTCCTCCACACTGCTCACAACTAATTCGTATAGCATGAATATCTTTAGTCATCTTTTCCATTCGTCTCTCGAAAGCATCTATCTTTGCGGAAATGGAATCTAAGTCATGGCTAGAATCGGCTCTAGCTGCTTTAGATGATCTAATGATATCTTTTTCTTGGTGCCACTCATGTGAGTGGGAAGCAGTATTATCAATAATTTTGTAAGCATCAGTTTCGGTTTTCTTCATAATAGAACCACCAGCTGCTATATCTATGTCTTTTCTTGTAGTGATGTCGCATCCTCGGTAGAATATTTGTACTATTTGACAGGTGTCTAAACCATGTTGCGGACATCCTCTTAACAACTTTCCATATCTTGTCCACGCCTCATATAGAGTTTCATTTGGCTTCTGTGTGAACGTAACAATTTCTGCTTGAAGTCTTACGGCTTTAGATGCAGGAAAGAATTGTTTAAGAAATTTATCAATTAAAACGTCCCATGTATCGATCGCCCCTTCAGGTAACGATTCCAACCAATCTTTGGCTTCTCCCTTTAAAGTCCAGAGAAATAACATGAGATATATCTGTTCATCCTCCACTTCTCGTATTTTAAATAGTGTGCAGATCCTATTAAAGGTACGTAGATGTTCATTTGGATCTTCCTTCGGCGCACCACTAAATTGGCATTGATTAGTAACCATGTGTAGAATTTGTCCTTTGATTTCATAATCTGGCGCATTAATGTCTGGATGGGTAATTGCGTGACCTTGGCCAGTGCGTTTAGCTCTCATTCGGTCTTCCATACTTAAAGGTTCCAGATTCTCCATAATTGAATTTGTTGAATCGGTATCACTAGATGATTCTGTTTTAATAGTTCGTTCCTCAACAATCTCTATTTGAATGATTGGTGGTTCCGGAGGAAAGTTTAATGGTTCAGGATCTACGAACCGTTCCTGAATATTCTCTGGATTCTCAATTGTGAGGTTTGTTTCAAAAACTGGATTATCGGAAATTTGAACTGAAGTACTTGGTTGACTGGATGACGATTCTAAAGAAAAATCAACGGCGGTTATATTTGTTAAACGATGTCTTGATCTAGTTACAGGTGGTGAACGTACAAAAGGTGATGAACGTCTTGCTCGGTGCATTCACTGAATATCCTATTAGTTTTTAAAAGGAAAGAAAAAATTATAATAAGTTATCCAATCAATAGACTTTTCTGATTTTGCCCACGTTTCGAATAGCCAAAAGATGCAGCAGAGGGGCAGGATTCGTTTGGTCTCAATATAATTGAGGACTGTTTGGCTCCAATAACCCGGTCCACGTACAAATCCAACTATTACTACGAACCAGAAAATTTTGATGTCTATCAATTTAACCACTTAAAATAAATTTTCGTAATTTTAAGAAATTTAGATAAGAAGTAGAAAAAAATTCGAAGTCCTAAAAACTAGAATAGCGAGAAATAAGAGAGAAAAAGAGAGTTCGTCGAAAAAGGTCGAAAAAGAAAAAATGGTTGAAAAATAAAAGGTGACGGAAAAATAAAAGAAACTTATAAAAACTTAAAAATACTTGACTAACCTAACCTTATTACTACAACTAACTTAAAATTATAATCGCAAATTGAAATTATTAATTGGAATGATAATTGGTACATAGTAAAAGGTCTAAAAATATTAAAGCTTACAGTAAAAAAAAACTAAATCCCAAATGGAAATAACTTAAAAAGAAACTAAAACTTAAAAAGGCGTCGCAAAATTCTAAAGCACCTAAATCTTAGTCTAAAGAAAAAGCACTTAAGGAATTCTACGGCAAAGCCTAAAAATCTAGGAGTAAAAATAACTATAGCAAAAACTAAGTTTAAAATTAAAAATGAGCTAAAAAAAATACAAATATTACGCTACAATGATTAAAAAGGTACAAAATATAAAAATATACAAAAAGTTGTAAAAAGTACAATTTTTATAAAAAATATTATTTTTATATTAATTATTTAATAAAACTACTAATTTTACAATTTAATAAAACTAATTTATACTAAATACAACAAATTAAATAAAAAGTAAAAATAAAACTAAAACTAATAATAATAATAATAATAATTAGGTTTTAATAATAATTAATTAATAATAACCGTAATTAATGCAGGTTTAGGGCTTCCTGTCGCCTGTCAGAAGGTCTCCGCGAGTCGCGGCAATTATTGAAGAAAACCCCGCGAGTCGCGGGGTTCAGAAATTCTGTTGACAGGTTTGAAATTTTTACGCGTTTTCTTTATTTTTTTTTTTTTTTTTTATGTTTTCTGTTTTTTTTTTTTATATAAATAAAAGATGTTTAATAAAATTTATATTTTTATAAACTAAAATAGAAATAAAGAAACTTATAAAACTTAAATATTTAACAAAATCTTAAAAATACTAATATTTTTGTTTTTCTTTTTATATTTTTGAATAATTAAAACGTATTTTTACAAAAGCGACTTTTAATAAAAGTAACTAAAAATCTTTTTTTTTTTTTTATATTAGCGTTGCGCTTCCGGCTTTTAAGATAGTTCCCCGGCAGCGGCGCCAAAAATACTTGATGTGAAGCGAGGTGTATATAAAATAGTTATTAAATTTTAGCAGAAAACACTATTAAATACGATACAATTTTACACAAGATATTTATTTATTTATAGAATGGATATACTTAAACCTTGCTACAACACTTATAGGCAGTGTACCTAATCGTACAGTAGTGTAGTTTTTAGTAAGTCCGGTTCGTTCCACAGGGAAATCTTTAAACAAAGCTCAACGCTATATTAGTTTACTTTTATAAAAATACAAATATATATATATATAGGTAATATTATTATTATAAAGGGGGGTTTTTACCGTTTAATGACCGGTTTGTCGATTTTAAGACTTTAGTCGCAGTTAAAACCTAATGTAAAATATAAAATAAATACAAGACTTAAATTAAAGCGTAAAGTAAATAACGATAATGAAATTGCGAATAATAAAAATGCGATAAAATAAAATTGCGATAATTAAAAAGTACGATAATTAAAAGTGCGATAAAATAAATTAACAATTAATAAAATGCGATAATTAGAAGTGCAATTAAATATAAAATAAAGGAAATTAAATATGATATAAAAGAATCATGCTTATTTAAACTTCCGTAATCATGATGTTTGACGTGTTGATTTTAGTTTTATGCCCATGGGTTAATTGTCCTTTGTCCTGGATTATTCAATATGTCCGTCTGGTTTTTGTCCATAACAGTCCATCAGTCATAAATATAAATTGCAAGTGTCCTTGTCAAATTATTATTATACCCGAAGTTAAATATTCCAACTAATTGGGGATTCGAATTGTAACAAGGTTTTAATACTTTGTTTAATGAATACACCAGGTTATCGACTGCGTGTAAACCAAGGTTTTACTACTTTGTTAACAATTACACCAATTACCCTTGAATGTAATTTCACCCCTGTTTTAATTATTCTAGTGGCTATTAATCCATTCCCGTGTCCGGTTAAATGAACGATTATTCGTACATATAAATACCCCGCCCATCGTGTCCGATCGAGTGTATATGGTAATTTATAGGGACGCCCAATTGTAAATCTTTATATTAACATTAACAAACTTTCATTTAGTTAAACAAATATAAAGCCCATTAATAGCCCATAGTCTAATTTCCACAAGTGTCGTTCTTTTGTCCAAACCCCAATTATGGTACAAAGCCCAATTACCCAATTTTAGTAATTAGCCCAACATCATGATTACTTCGTTTTAAATAAGCATAATAATAACTTAGCTACGAGACATTAATGTAAAAAGGTTGAACATAACTTACAATGATTAAAAATAGCGTAGCGTTACACGGACAGAATTTCGACTTACACCCTTACAACATTCGCTAACATACCCTTATTATTAGGATTTAAAATTAAAATTAAAATATAAATTATATATATATATATATAAGTTTTACGTATGAAGAGGAAGAAAAAAGATATCAATTTTGATCAGAATTCGGTTGGCTTTATAGCCAGAGTTGATTTTTGGGGCTCCGCGACTCGCGGCAAAATGCCCTTCAAACTCCGCGAGTCGCGGAGATAGAAATTACAGCTCACACCCTTGGAGTTTCTCTGCCGACGGTTTTATATATATAAATATAATATATATATAATTAATATAATTAATTATATATTATATTATATTTATATACATAGTTAACTTGTAATTTTTAGTCCGTTGCGTCGAGCGTTAAGAGTTGACTCTGGTCCCGGTTCCGGATTTTCGAACGTCCTTGCGTATAATTTAATATCTTGTACTTTGCGTTTTGAATCTTGTACTCTTGTGATTTCGAGACGTTTCTTATCAATAATTGGAACCTTTTTTATTGTCTTTTGTACTTTTGAGCTTTTTGGTCGTTTGCGTCTTCAATTCGTCGAATCTGTCTTTTGTCTTCACCTTTTATTATTTAAACGAATATCACTTGTAAATAGAACAATTGCAACTAAAAGCTTGTCTTTCTTGAGGAATAATGCTATGAAATATATGTTCGTTTTTAGCATTATCAAATATTCCCACACTTGAGCGTTGCTTGTCCTCAAGCAATATTGTCTTGAAATACTAGAATCACTTATTTATTCTTCACACTTTGTACATCAGTGATTTCTATACGGCGGTATAAACAATGGTAGTAACGATATGGTTTACAGTTCCACATGACTATAAAAATTTAGATCCATTAAGGAAATTGGATCTTTATGAAAACATTTGATCTTTTGAAAATTAAATCTAGTTTTTACCCTAGATAAGTTTTCCGGGATAACCCTTTACCGGTGTTTGCAAAATATTTTTGTGGGTTTGGTGGGTTTCAGATTTGAAAATTTTAGCTCAAAACTTGCGGTTTTGTGTCACCCACTTGCTAACCTTGTATTTGGAAAGCAACACGTCCAGTTTACTTGTCCCGTATATTACCTTTCGGCAAACTACCGTCCGGTTGTAAAGGAAAGCGTTGAACAAGCAACTGTTAAGGCAATGTCCCGTGACATGCTTTTGATTATGGTCTATAACGTGTCGGACGCAATTACTATCCTTGGTAGGAGCAATAGTAAAGCTCACCCTTATAATTTTTCGGTCTGGCACAAGGTCCTGTCTTTGACCACTATGCAACCACCGTTCTTACGGTTGACACCCGATTTAGTTCAGGTGACCTAATGAATTCCAGGTGAATTCCTAGGATTTTACGTTCAATGGTAATGAACGCATTGAAAATGGGTTTTCAGAAAACAAATCGGTTTGTATTTTTGATCAAAATATTTTCTCGTTCAAGCTCGAGTTTAGATATCATTGAATTCCATGAGTTTGAATTCTCAATCTTTAAGGTCAATCTCAAGGATTGAGTAATATCAGGCTTAAAAGCTGATTTTTAATCTTTAAGGAGATTATCCTTTCTGGGGATCTGATTCATTAGTCTTATCCAGCTAATTTGCACGGTGCCTCCTCATTGTACGAGATAAATCCTTCTCATGGTTAGGATAAATCTGACCACTTGGCGACCCTGTTTGATGTTGAGGTCCGTGGATTTCCTGCTGATTTTAGTGATGACTTTTCTAGATTTTTCGTCAACCTACAGCTGGTCTGAACGACAACTTCATGACCTAAATCAAGAAGCGCGTTTCTTTTTCGGAAGACTTTACTTCCTTTTAATGATGGAATTGATTCATCGTGTAGATCCATCTCTTCTTTTCTTTCATCGGGTAAAACAGTTTAGTTTAGTCCAAAGCAAAAGTATTTTCAGTTATTTGTTACAGATATATGTGACATATGTTTAAAATAACTTGGTAAATTTTCCCACACTTGGCTTTTTATTTTTCTTTTTATCGTCCTCTATTCCATTTTAAATGAATTTTAACATTTTAGTTTGTTTCTCAATTTATGTCCTTTCCGAGGTAACAATAATTTCGGTGTTAAAACCTAGTTTTATCGTTCATAAATATGTATAAACATGATTTTGAATTCATTTAATTGAAAATTTTGAAAAATTTTACTAGAATTGGGTAGTCAGTATATAAGACCAGGGCTGTTCTTTATTATCAGAGAGCACTAGATTCTAATACAACTACTGCTTTACTAGTATTTTTAATGGTAACCAAGTGTTTAATATAAAAATTTTAAAATCCGAAAGAATTTAATCCCTTCCGACACTTAAGATCTTGCAATGCCCTCATTTGCAAGAAATCAGTAACAATTTAAATTATTGAGGGTGATTTGTGTGAAAATGATTAAATTTTTACCAAAGTTTCCAAATATATTGGCGTTTGTTTGCTGAATGATAAATGGTGCACATCATTTGTTCATTCCGTCTTGTTGTTATTTCACATGTATTTTGCATCTTGTCGTCAAAATTAGTTGCTTTTGCTGAACTTAATGCCAGTCTTTGAAAATGCGTTGTTTTACCCTGTTGTGTACATAAGATAAACTGCAAATATATATACATATTTTTGAAGTTTGGTATATTACCCCACATTCAAAAATTATTAAAATCTAAGAATAAAAGTTAGATAATTATAAAAATGATTACAATATTAACAAAAATATTAAATGTATCAATAATTACAAATTACAAAATAATAAAAAATAATAAGTAAACTAAGGATGATATTGGTACCAATAGGGGTTCCACGCATAACCATAAGTGCTATAGAATGCTTCGGCAGGGTCATACGTAGGATATGGTGGCTGCATCTCTATCGACCAAGGAGGGAAGACGGGTTTCGGTGTAGGAATATAGTTTCTACCTATATGTTGGCAATGCGCTATGATCTGGTTCTGATGAACTTGCCAATCTTCAAATGCTCTCTGTCTAGCATTTTCGTATTCCTGAGAAGCTATAAACCTATGCATTTCTTGCATCTCATTCCCCCCTCCTACATTACCTTGCTGCTGGTTTCTCTCTACCTGTGGATGTCTACCATTGTATCGTACTGCGGCGTTATTTCACCGCTTCAAAACTTTCGCACCATGGTATACATTTAAACCTATAGTGTCGCGGGGTTCCGGCTCTTCTACTAATAATCCCCCCCGACTTATATCCACACCGAGATATTCACCAATCAAAGTAATAAAAATACCACCTCCTATTATGCTATGTGGACGCATCCCCCGAACCATAGCTGATAAATAATAACCCACACAATATGGTATACTTACAGCGCTGTGTGGGTCTCGAATACACATATGGTAAAACAAATCTTGTTCATTTACCTTTTCTTTGTTCTTACCCCTTTGTGTAATCGAATTGGCTAAAAACCTATGTATCACTCTTAATTCGGCTCTATCTATATCCAAATAAGAGTAGTTTCCCCCTTTGAAACGGTGATGGCTTGTCATTTGACTCCACACACCGTGTGTATCAAAATTCTCATCTATCTTTCTACCGTTTAGTATCAATCCTCTACAATCGGCAGACGCTAACTCCTCAGGCGTATATATACGTAAAGCCTGAGCCATGTCTAGTAAAGACATGTGGCGCATCGAACCGCCTAACAAAAATCTAATAAAAGAACGATCGGTTAAACTAGCTACCCGATCATTCAACTCTATACTACATAACAACTCTTCACACCATACTTTATATACAGGTCTGCGTATGGTGAATAAACATATCCAGTCATTAAAAGAAGAATTACCATACCTCTGTACAAGTAATTCCCTAATTGGCCCGGCCAATTCTACAGCTTCCAAGGGTCCCCATTCTATGACCCTCGGTACCTCAACAACCTTGGAATGAAGAGTATGCAAACCCCGTTGATATTTTGGATAATCTATCCAAAGTCTGTCAAATCTCAGGTTCGGGTGCAACTCTTCCAAATGCATATCGGAAAAGGTCATGACTGGATGAGGTACATCCTGCTTGTAGTAGTTATCTACCTCCTGTTGTTCCAAATTCTCAGCAGGAGCATGGCGGGCTTGGGATGAAGATTCACCCCTTTCATTCTGCAAAATACATCAAACACAAATTTTGTGCATCCAAATATGCATTAGTGTCAGCAAAATCATCAATCAAAATAATTACAATGACATTATCAATTTATATCAAACTTAAGCTCATTTTCACATTTTTATCAAATCTACACTTTTTCAAATAAGCATATACGAAAATGTTCGCCAAGTTCATAAGCATTCAACTCAAATAACATGTCAAAATAATCATTACTAGCAATTAAACAAGTCTCAAATGGCATTATCTTTCAAAAATCAAGTTCATGAATTTTAGACTTGAAAAAGTCCACTTTAATTCTCAAAATCATGTTTAGGCTCAAAGTTTGGATCATTTAACTACCTAGACATGTTACACTACTCAATTTAGCAACAATTCATGACAAAAATTGGCCATAACCTGTTTATATCAAAAAGCCCCAAATTGCTCAAGAACACAAACCCTAGATTATTCAAAATTTGAAGTTTAAGGCTTCTAATCATGTTAAACAGCATCAATCTAGGTTATACAAGCATAATACATAAACAATTTAAGTCTAATTACACTAAAAAGCATCAAAATCAAATTGGGAAAAAATAGCTCAAGAACACCTAATTTCGAATTAATGGTGTTTAGGTGTAGAAATTTACCGTTTTTCTTGAGTAATTCTTAGATATCATCCTTCTCAACATGATTTTAGCAAAAAATTTGGTGATTAACGGTTAAAAATTGAGATTTTTGGGGGTGATTTTCGGTGGTTTTCGGGTGCAGTTTCGAGTGTTTATGCAGTGTGTTTGTGTGTGAGGGAATGAAACTGATCAGTTTTTGCGTTTTATTTTTTTTCTGAGTTTTGGTCCCTCCGCGAGTCGCGGAGGTTTTGCACTGCAAACTCCGCGAGTCGCGGAGTTTGGTATTTTTTTTTTTTTTTTTTTTTTTTTATAATCTTTAACTTATAAATCAATTAAGTATTTAATTTTAAAATTTTGTTTCCCTTGTTATTTAGGACGAGGTCGTTTCGGATCGATGTCCTAGTCCGTCCTTCGACAAAATTTTAAAATTTGTCTTTTTGTAGCGATTGTTTTAAAAGCTAAGATTTTTGGGTTTTTTTCAATGTTTTTGGCATACTTTAAATCAATAAGATTAAAAATAATGATAATAAAAGTTCTCGTCCCTCCCTCGGGTAAAGCAATTTCGGTTCAAAGACCTAGTCTTCAACTTACGACGAATTTTAAAAATCATATTCTTAACTTAATGAGATAAAGTAAATTTTTGTTTTTAAATTCACACAACTTAAATATAAAATTCAAAATTAAAAATTAAAAATTAAAAATTCACACCAAACTTAAAATTTGAAATGCATAAAATTAAAATTTCATATTTTAAAAATTAAAAATTCACACCAAACTTAATTTAAAAATTCATAAATTCATACCAAACTTATATTAATTTTTCAAATATTTACAATTTTAAAAATATTGTTTTTACAAAGTTTACAATATTAATTTAAGATTTAAATATTAATTTTAAAAACATGGTAAAAAAATAAATTAAAAATCTTTTTGTCTTTTTATCCCACTTTAATCAATCAAATATTATCAAAAATATGCGCCCCTCTTTTCGGTAAAGTAATTTCGGTTCCAAGACCTAATTTAACTCATGACGAATTTTTGAAATATTTTGGGTTGATTGATTAAAGATATTTATACCTTAAGAATAAACGTTAAATTTCGCAGTGATGTAATAAATTTTTGAATGATATCAATAATTTCGGTCGCCAAACCTAATTTTATTTAATACCAATTTAATACTTTTTAGCGAACAAATTAGCGTTTATTATCAAAAGGTTAAAAAAAAATAAAAATAAAAATAAAAACTGTACAGACATACCTGTGAAATAGATTTCTTAGTTATATGATCTATTATATTCATAAGATAGTCGGTTTAATTGGTTTTCCATGGCTGCATAGGCGTAACCTCGAGCATTCATTGTCTTTTCTTCTAAACATATGAACGGTCCGTCTCTGCATAAAGTAACAAATTCGGTATTTGAATAGGTTTGATTATTTGAACATTTACCTCCATGTGACCATTTTCCGCATTTGTGACATCTTTCTAGGTGTCTTGCTCTTCTTTTCGCTGCGGATTTTGATTTTCCTTTACCAAATTGTAACTTATTATCTTCGCATCTGGATCCTTTTCTAACTCCGTCCATTCTTTCTCTGATTACTGATACTAATTCACTCGGTAGTATGTCATTATTACGTTTAGTGATCAAAGCGTGTAGCATTAGACCATGGTTTAGTTCACAGGCAGTCTTCATTTCGTAAAAACCTAAAAAAAATAAAAATTCAGAATGGGGGGAGAAGACTAGTTCTTTAGGGTCTGCTAGGGAAAGACCATACGTGTTCCATTTTCGAGAACTACACGAAAACAGACAATCTAATTCTAACAGAAATACATATTATCCTTTAAAGACTTGATTCTCCCCACACTTAGTTAGCTGTGGTGTCGAAATTGTGATTAACTTCGTTGTCGACTTCCATCGGACCATGTATGTAATGTTTAACTCTGTGACCATTAACTTTAAATTCAATCCCATTTGAATTTATCAATTCTATCGTTCCGTATGGGAAAACTCTTTTGACTATGAATGGTCCAGACCATCTTGATTTTAATTTTCCAGGAAATAGCTTGAATCGTGAATTGAAAAGAAGAACTCTGTCTCCTTCTTTAAATTCTTTTGAACTTCTGATTCTTTTATCATGCCATTTCTTCGTTCTTTCTTTATAGATTAACGAATTTTCGTATGCTTCATGTCTTAATTCTTCTAATTCGTTTAGTTGACTTAATCGTAGACGTCCGGCTTCATGTAAATCAAGATTACATGTCTTCAAAGCCCAAAATGCTTTGTGTTCAATTTCTACTGGAAGATGACATTTTTTCCATAAACAAGTCTAAAAGGTGTGGTTCCAATTGGAGTTTTGTAGGCTGTTCTAAAAGCCCATAGTGCATCCTCCAATTTAATGGACCATTCCTTCGGATTTGATCCTACGGTTTTCTCTAGAATACGTTTTAAAGCTCGGTTGGTATTTTCAACTTGTCCACTTGTTTGTGGATGATATGCGGTGGAGATTTTATGAGTTACTCCATATCTTTTAAGAACTTTCTCAAGTTGATTATTACAGAAATGAGTACCCCGATCACTTATTAAAGCTTTCGGTGTTCCAAACCTTGCAAAAAGACGTTTTAAAAAGTTGACTACAACTCGTGCATCGTTAGTTGGGAGAGCTTGTGCTTCAGCCCATTTAGATACATAATCAATGGCTACGAGTATATATAGATTATTATGAGATTTTGGAAATGGACCCATAAAGTCAATACCCCAAATGTCAAATACTTCACATACTTGGATGACATTTTGTGGCATTTCATCACGTTGACTTATTTTTCCGGCCCTTTGACATGCATCATAGGATTTGCAAAGAAGGTGTGCGTCTTTGTAAATTGTAGGCCAATAGAATCCAGCTTCATAAACTTTTCTTGCTGTTAGTTGAGGCCCATAATGCCCTCCTGTTGGTCCTGTGTGACAATGGTTTAATATTTTACTAGCTTCATCTCCAAATACACATCGGCGTATTATTCCATCGGGACAACTTTTAAACAGATGTGGATCTTCCCAGAAATAGTGTTTTATATCACTGAAGAATTTCTTTCGTCTTTGGTACGATAATCCTTTTTCAAGGAATCCACAAACTAAGTAGTTTGCATAGTCTGCAAACCATGGGATTTCTTTATAATCTATCTTCAATAGATATTCATCAGGAAAGTTGTCTTGTATGGCCGATTCATTTAGAACTTCTAATTCGGGATTTTCAAGACGAGAAAGATGATCAGCGGCGAGATTTTCTGCTCCTTTTTTATCTCGGATTTCAATATCAAACTCTTGTAAGAGTAAGATCCAACGGATTAATCTTGGTTTAGCATCTTGTTTTGAAAATAGGTATCTAAGAGCAGAATGGTCGGTATAGACCACCGTTTTTGCTAGAACGAGATATGATCGAAATTTGTCAAAAGCAAAGACAATAGCAAGGAGTTCTTTTTCAGTAGTTGTATAGTTCGTTTGTGCTCCTTGTAACGTCTTACTAGCATAATATATAGGTTGAAATCGTTTTTCAATCCTTTGTCCTAAAACGGCTCCTATTGCAAAATCACTTGCATCGCACATTAGTTCAAATGGTAGATTCCAATTTGGTGTTATCATGATCGGCGCATTAGTGAGTTTTTCTTTAAGAATATTTAAAGATTTGATACACTCATCTGAAAAGATGAACGGCGCATCCTTTTCTAGGAGTTTATTCATAGGAGTGGCAATTTTTGAAATATCTTTTATGAAACGTCGGTAAAAACCGGCATGCCCTAGAAAACTCCTAACTCCTCTAACATTGGTGGGATGTGGAAGTTTAGCAATTACATCTACTTTAGCTCTATCCACTTCAATTCCTTCTTTTGAAATTTTATGTCCAAGAACGATGCCTTCTTTAACCATGAAATGGCATTTCTCCCAATTAAGTACTAGATTTGATTTTTCGCATCTAATTAGCATTCGTTCCAGATTAACTAGACATGATTTAAATGTATCACCGAAGACTGAAAAGTCATCCATGAATACTTCCATGCATTCTTCTATCATGTCGTGAAAAATTGCCATCATACACCTTTGAAAGGTTGCAGGGGCGTTACAAAGTCCAAATGGCATGCGTTTGTAAGCAAAAGTACCATAAGGGTACGTAAATGTGGTTTTCTCTTGATCTTCGGGTGCTATTGGAATTTGAAAATATCCGGAAAATCCATCTAGAAAACAATAGTAACTATTTCCGGCTAATCTTTCCAACATTTGATCTATGAAAGGTAAGGGAAAGTGATCTTTTCTGGTGGCGTCATTTAATTTTCTATAATCAATACATACACGCCATCCTGTTACAGTCCTAGTAGGAATAAGCTCATTTTTCTCATTTGTAATGACAGTCATGCCACCCTTCTTAGGCACGCATTGAACTGGGCTTACCCATGGACTATCAGAAATTGGATATATCAAACCTGCATCTAGCAGTTTAATAATTTCCTTTTTAACTACATCTTGCATATTAGGATTTAGTCTTCGTTGGCGTTGCACATACGTTTTATGACCTTCTTCCATAAGGATTTTATGTGTGCAATACGAAGGACTTATTCCTTTAATATCATGAATCTTCCATGCAATGGCTGGTTTATGAGCTTTCAACACAGAAATGAGTTGTGATTTCTCATTTTCAGTAAGAGAAGACGATATTATTACAGGTAGTTCAGATTCACCATGTAAATAAGCGTATTCCAAATGGTTTGGAAGTGGCTTTAACTCTAATTTCGGAGGTTCTTCTATCGATGATTTGTATCGATATCTGTCTTCTTCTTTTAGCATTTGAATTTCTTCTGTTGTTGGTTCATATCCATTAGCTATAAGTGTAGCTAACATTTCAGCTTCATCAATTGGTTCATTACCTTCTCCTAAAGAACATTCTCCTGTTCCTTGTAATTCTGGAAATTCTTCTAATAATTCTGCATGTGCATCTATAGTTTGAATATAATAACATGTATCATCTGCAGATTGTGGTTGTTGCATTGCTCTATCAACTGAAAAGGTAACACTCTCATCCTCTATACTTAGGGTCAATTTCTTACCGAACACGTCTATCATTGCTTTAGCCGTGTTTAAGAATGGTCTTCCTAATATGAGAGGAACTTGAGAATCTTCTTCCATGTCCAAAACAACAAAATCTACTGGAAATACTAAAGTACCAACTTTAACTAGCATGTTCTCCATTATCCCTCTAGGATATTTTATTGATCTATCGGCTAGTTGTATGCTTATTCTGGTTGGTTTTAATTCTCCAAGGTCTAGTTTAGCGTATAGTGAATACGGCATTAGATTTATACTAGCACCTAAGTCTGCCAATGCTTCTATTGAACTAAGACTACCCAGAAAACATGGAATTGTGAAACTTCCTGGATCAGATAGTTTTTCTGGTATCTTATTCAACAGTACTGCTGAACAATTAGCATTCATAGTAACAGCCGAGAGTTCTTCCATTTTCTTTCTATTCGTGATTAGATCTTTCAAGAATTTAGCATATCTTGGCATTCCTGAAATCACATCAATGAAAGGAAGATTTACATTTATCTGTTTAAACATATCTAAGAATTTGGATTGCTCGGCTTCAAGTTTTTCTTTCTTCATTTTACTCGGGTAAGGAAGTGGTGGTTGGTATGGTTTAACATAAGGTTTATCCTTAACTGTGTTATCTTCATTAACCTTTTCAACTACCGGTTCTTTTTCCTTATCTTGATCAGGTTGTGGTTCTTGTGGAGTAGGAATGGTTTCATCAGAAGTTACAGGTATTTCAGGTGGTTTAAGTGTTGTACCACTTCTTGTGGTAATAGCTTTAGCTGTTTCATTCCGGGGGTTAGCATTTGTATTGCTAGGTAGACTTCCCGGTTTTCTTTCACCTATTAACCTTGCTAGGTTACTTACTTCTTGTTCCAGATTTTGAATAGAAGCTTGTTGATTTCTAAATGCTTGAGCATTTTGTTCATTTGTTTGTTTTTGAGATGTGAAAAACTGCGTTTGAGTTTCAACTAGCTTTGTCATCATATCTTCTAAATTCGGCTTTTTATCATCGGTTTGTTGTGGTGGTTTGTTTTGAAAATTTGGTCTTTGCTGATTGTAAGTATTATTGGATACTTGTTGATTGCTAGGACCTTGTTGGTTATTGTATGGAATATTTCGGTTATAATTCTGGTTTTGATTGTAAATCGGTCTTGGCGGTTGATAATTATTCTGATAATTATTTCCAGGCCTTTGGTTTATGTATGAAATATTCTCTCTTTGTTCCATTGTTAATTCAATACTTAGACAATCTTTTGTCAAATGTGGTCCTCCACACTGCTCACAACTAATTCGTATAGCATGAATATCTTTAGTCATCTTTTCCATTCGTCTCTCGAAAGCATCTATCTTTGCGGAAATGGAATCTAAGTCATGGCTAGAATCGGCTCTAGCTGCTTTAGATGATCTAATGATATCTTTTTCTTGGTGCCACTCATGTGAGTGGGAAGCAGTATTATCAATAATTTTGTAAGCATCAGTTTCGGTTTTCTTCATAATAGAACCACCAGCTGCTATATCTATGTCTTTTCTTGTAGTGATGTCGCATCCTCGGTAGAATATTTGTACTATTTGACAGGTGTCTAAACCATGTTGCGGACATCCTCTTAACAACTTTCCATATCTTGTCCACGCCTCATATAGAGTTTCATTTGGCTTCTGTGTGAACGTAACAATTTCTGCTTGAAGTCTTACGGCTTTAGATGCAGGAAAGAATTGTTTAAGAAATTTATCAATTAAAACGTCCCATGTATCGATCGCCCCTTCAGGTAACGATTCCAACCAATCTTTGGCTTCTCCCTTTAAAGTCCAGGGAAATAACATGAGATATATCTGTTCATCCTCCACTTCTCGTATTTTAAATAGTGTGCAGATCCTATTAAAGGTACGTAGATGTTCATTTGGATCTTCCTTCGGCGCACCACTAAATTGGCATTGATTAGTCACCATGTGTAGAATTTGTCCTTTGATTTCATAATCTGGCGCATTAATGTCTGGATGGGTAATTGCGTGACCTTGGCCAGTGCGTTTAGCTCTCATTCGGTCTTCCATACTTAAAGGTTCCAGATTCTCCATAATTGAATTTGTTGAATCGGTATCACTAGATGATTCTGTTTTAATAGTTCGTTCCTCAACAATCTCTGTTTGAATGATTGGTGGTTCCGGAGGAAAGTTTAATGGTTCAGGATCTACGAACCGTTCCTGAATATTCTCTGGATTCTCAATTGTGAGGTTTGTTTCAAAAACTGGATTATCGGAAATTTGAACTGAAGTACTTGGTTGACTGGATGACGATTCTAAAGAAAAATCAACGGCGGTTATATTTGTTAAACGATGTCTTGATCTAGTTACAGGTGGTGAACGTACAAAAGGTGATGAACGTCTTGCTCGGTGCATTCACTGAATATCCTATTAGTTTTTAAAAGGAAAGAAAATATTATAATAAGTTATCCAATCAATAGACTTTTCTGATTTTGCCCACGTTTCGAATAGCCAAAAGATGCAGCAGAGGGGCAGGATTCGTTTGGTCTCAATATAATTGAGGACTGTTTGGCTCCAATAACCCGGTCCACGTACAAATCCAACTATTACTACGAACCAGAAAATTTTGATGTCTATCAATTTAACCACTTAAAATAAATTTTCGTAATTTTAAGAAATTTAGATAAGAAGTAGAAAAAAATTCGAAGTCCTAAAAACTAGAATAGCGAGAAATAAGAGAGAAAAAGAGAGTTCGTCGAAAAAGGTCGAAAAAGAAAAAATGGTTGAAAAATAAAAGGTGACGGAAAAATAAAAGAAACTTATAAAAACTTAAAAATACTTGACTAACCTAACCTTATTACTACAACTAACTTAAAATTATAATCGCAAATTGAAATTATTAATTGGAATGATAATTGGTACATAGTAAAAGGTCTAAAAATATTAAAGCTTACAGTAAAAAAAAAACTAAATCCCAAATGGAAATAACTTAAAAAGAAACTAAAACTTAAAAAGGCGTCGCAAAATTCTAAAGCACCTAAATCTTAGTCTAAAGAAAAAGCACTTAAGGAATTCTACGGCAAAGCCTAAAAATCTAGGAGTAAAAATAACTATAGCAAAAACTAAGTTTAAAATTAAAAATGAGCTAAAAAAAATACAAATATTACGCTACAACGATTAAAAAGGTACAAAATATAAAAATATACAAAAAGTTGTAAAAAGTACAATTTTTATAAAAAATATTATTTTTATATTAATTATTTAATAAAACTACTAATTTTACAATTTAATAAAACTAATTTATACTAAATACAACAAATTAAATAAAAAGTAAAAATAAAACTAAAACTAATAATAATAATAATAATAATTAGGTTTTAATAATAATTAATTAATAATAACCGTAATTAATGCAGGTTTAGGGCTTCCTGTCGCCTGTCAGAAGGTCTCCGCGAGTCGCGGCAATTATTGAAGAAAACCCCGCGAGTCGCGGGGTTCAAAAATTCTGTTGACAGGTTTGAAATTTTTACGCGTTTTCTTTATTTTTTTTTTTTTTTTTATGTTTTCTGTTTTTTTTTTTTATATAAATAAAAGATGTTTAATAAAATTTATATTTTTATAAACTAAAATAGAAATAAAGAAACTTATAAAACTTAAATATTTAACAAAATCTTAAAAATACTAATATTTTTGTTTTTCTTTTTATATTTTTGAATAATTAAAACGTATTTTTACAAAAGCGACTTTTAATAAAAGTAACTAAAAATCTTTTTTTTTTTTTATATTAGCGTTGCGCTTCCGGCTTTTAAGATAGTTCCCCGGCAGCGGCGCCAAAAATACTTTATGTTATCAAACGAATAATTTAGTTAAACAAATATAAAGCCCATTAATAGCCCATAGTCTAATTTCCACAAGTGTCGTTCTTTTGTCCAAACCCCAATTATGGTACAAAGCCCAATTACCCAATTTTAGTAATTAGCCCAACATCATGATTACTTCGTTTTAAATAAGCATAATAATAACTTAGCTACGAGACATTAATGTAAAAAGGTTGAACATAACTTACAATGATTAAAAATAGCGTAGCGTTACACGGACAGAATTTCGACTTACACCCTTACAACATTCGCTAACATACCCTTATTATTAGGATTTAAAATTAAAATTAAAATTAAAATATAAATTATATATATATTACGTATATATTGAGAGAGAGATTGAGAAATAAGATATGAAATTTGATCAGAATTCGGTTTGCTTTATAGCCAGAAGTGAAATTTGGGGCTCCGCGACTCGCGGAAAAATGCCCTTAAAACTCCGCGAGTCGCGGAGGATGTATTTACAGCTCACACCCTTGGAGTTTCTCTGCCGACGGTTTTATATATATAAATATAATATATATATAATTAATATAATTAATTATATATTATATTATATTTATATACATAGTTAACTTGTAATTTTTAGTCCGTTGCGTCGAGCGTTAAGAGTTGACTCTAGTCCCGGTTTCGGATTTTCGAACGTCCTTGCGTACAATTTTATATTTTGTACTTTGCGTTTTGAATCTTGTACTTTTGTAATTTCGAGACGTTTCTTATCAATAATTGGAACCTTTTTGATTGTCTTTTGTTCTTTTGAGCTTTTTGGTCGTTTGCGTCTTCAATTCGTCGAATCTGTCTTTTGTCTTCACCTTTTATTATTTAAACGAATATCACTTGTAAATAGAACAATTGCAACTAAAAGCTTGTCTTTCTTGAGGAATAATGCTATGAAATATATGTTCGTTTTTAGCATTATCAAATATTCCCACACTTGAGCGTTGCTTGTCCTCAAGCAATATCGTCTTGAAATACTAGAATCACTTCTTTATTCTTCACACTTTGTACATCAGTGATTTCTATACGGCGGTATAAACAATGGTAGTAACGATATGGTTTACAGTCCCACATGACTATAAAAATTTAGATCCATTAAGGAAATTGGATCTTTATGAAAACATTTGATCTTTTGAAATCTAGTTTTTACCCTAGATTAGTTTTTCGGAATAACCCTTTACCGGTGTTTGCAAAATATTTTTGTGGGTTTGGTGGGTTTCAGATTTGAAAATTTTAGCTCAAAACTTGCGGTTTTGTGTCACCCACTTGCTAACCTTGTATTTGGAAAGCAACACGTCCAGTTTACTTGTCCCGTATATTACCTTTCGGCAAACTACCGTCCGGTTGTAAAGGAAAGCGTTGAACAAGCAACTGTTTAAGGCAATGTCCCGTGACATGCTTTTGATTATGGTCTATAACGTGTCGGACGCAATTACTATCCTTGGTAGGAGCAATAGTAAAGCTCACCCTTATAATTTTTCGGTCTGGCACAAGGTCCTGTCTTTGACCATGCTATGCAACCACCGTTCTTACGGTTGACACCCGATTTAGTTCAGGTGACCTAATGAATTCCAGGTGAATTCCTAGGATTTTACGTTCAATGGTAATGAACGCATTGAAAATGGGTTTTCAGAAAACAAATCGGTTTGTATTTTTGATCAAAATATTTTCTCGTTCAAGCTCGAGTTTAGATATCATTGAATTCCATGAGTTTGAATTCTCAATCTTTAAGGTCAATCTCAAGGATTGAGTAATATCAGTCTTAAAAGCTGATTTTTAATCTTTAAGGAGATTTATCCTTTCTGGGGATCTGATTCATTAGTCTTATCCAGCTAATTTGCATGGTGCCCCCCCATTGTACGAGATAAATCCTTCTCATGGTTAGGATAAATCTGACCACTTGGCGACCCTGTTTAATGCTGAGGTCCGTGGATTTCCTACTGATTTTAGAGATGACTTTTCTAGATTTTTCGTCAACCTACAGCTGGTCTGGACGACAACTTCATGACCTAAATCAAGAAGCGCGTTTCTTTTTCGGAAGACTTTACTTCCTTTTAATGATGGAATTGATTCATCGTGTAGATCCATCTCTTCTTTTCTTTCATTGGGTAAAACAGTTTAGTTTAGTCCAAAGCAAAAGTATTTTCAGTTATTTGTTACAGATATATGTGACATATGTTTAAAATAATTTGGTAAATTTTCCCACACTTGGCTTTTATTTTCCTTTTTATCGTCCTCTATTCCATTTTAAATGAATTTTAACATTTTAGTTTGTTTCTCAATTTATGTCCTTTCCGAGGTAACAATAATTTCGGTGTTAAAACCTAGTTTTATCGTTCATAAATATGTATAAACATGATTTTAATTCATTTAATTGAAAATTTTGAAAAATTTTACTAGAATTGGGTAGTCAGTATATAAGACTAGGGCTGTTCTTTTTTATCAGAGAGCACTAGATTCTAATACAACTACTGCTTTACTAGTATTTTTAATGGTAACCAAGTGTTTAATATAAAAATTTTAAAATCCGAAAGAATTTAATCCCTTCCCACACTTAAGATCTTGCAATGCCCTCATTTGCAAGAAATCAGTAACAATTTAAATTATTGAGGGTGATTTGTGTGAAAATGATTAAATTTTTACCAAAGTTTCCAAATATATTGGCGTTTGTTTGCTGAATGATAAATGGTGCACATCATTTGTTCATTCCGTCTTGTTGTTATTTCACATGTATTTTGCATCTTGTCGTCAAAATTAGTTGCTTTTGCAGAACTTAATGCCAGTCTTTGAAAATGCGTTGTTTTACCCTGTTGTGTACATAAGATAAACTGCAAACATATATACATATTTTTGAAGTTTGGTATATTACCCCACATTCAAAAATTATTAAAATCTAAGAATAAAAGTTAGATAATTATAAAAATGATTACAATATTAACAAAAATATTAAATGTATCAATAATTACAAAATAAAAAATAATAAGTAAACTAAGGATGATATTGGTACCAATAGGGGTTCCACGCATAACCATAAGTGCTATAGAATGCTTCGGCAGGGTCATACGTAGGATATGGTGGCTTCATCTCTATCGACCAAGGAGGGAAGACGGGTTTCGTTGTAGGAATATAGTTTCTACCTATATGTTGGCAATGCGCTATGATCTGGTTCTGATGAACTTGCCAATCTTCAAATGCTCTCTGTCTAGCATTTTCGTATTCCTGAGAAGCTATAAACCTATGCATTTCTTGCATCTCATTCCCCCCTCCTACATTACCTTGTTCCTGGTTTCTCTCCACCTGTGGATGTCTATCATGGTATCGTACTGCGGCGTTATTCCGCCGCTTCAAAACTTTCGCACCATGGTATACATTTAAACCTATAGTGTCGCGGGGTTCCGGCTCTTCTAGTAATAATCCCCCCCGACTTATATCCACACCGAGATATTCACCAATCAAAGTAATAAAAATACCACCTCCTATTATGCTATGTGGTCGCATCCCCCGAACCATAGCTGATAAATAATAACCCACACAATATGGTATACTTACAGCGCTGTGTGGGTCTCGAATACACATATGGTAAAACAAATCTTGTTCATTTACCTTTTCTTTGTTCTTACCCCTTTGTGTAATCGAATTGGCTAAAAACCTATGTATCACTCTTAATTCGGCTCTATCTATATCCAAATAAGAGTAGTTTCTCCCTTTGAAACGGTGATGGCTTGTCATTTGACTCCACACACCGTGTGTATCAAAATTCTCATCTATCTTTCTACCATTTAGTATCAATCCTCTACAATCGGCAGACGCTAACTCCTCAGGCGTATATATACGTAAAGCCTGAGCCATGTCTAGTAAAGACATGTGGCGCATCGAACCGCCTAACAAAAATCTAATAAAAGAACGATCGGTTAAACTAGCTACCCGATCATTCAACTCTATACTACATAACAACTCTTCACACCATACTTTATATACAGGTCTGCGTATGGTGAATAAACATATCCAGTCATTAAAAGAAGAATTACCATACCTCTGTACAAGTAATTCCCTAATTGGCCCGGCCAATTCTACAGCTTCCAAGGGTCCCCATTCTATGACCCTCGGTACCTCAATAACCTTGGAATGAAGAGTATGCAAACCCCGTTGATATTTTGGATAATCTATCCAAAGTCTGTCAAATCTCAGGTTCGGGTGCAACTCTTCCAAATGCATATCGGAAAAGGTCATGACTGGATGAGGTACATCCTGCTTGTAGTAGTTATCTACCTCCTGTTGTTCCAAATTCTCAGCAGGAGCATGGCGGGCTTGGGATGAAGATTCACCCCTTTCATTCTGCAAAACACATCAAACACAAATTTTGTGCATCCAAATATGCATTAGTGTCAGCAAAATCATCAATCAAAATAATTATAATGACATTATCAATTTATATCAAACTTAAGCTCATTTTCACATTTTTATCAAATCTATACTTTTTCAAATAAGCATATACGAAAATTTTCGCCAAGTTCATAAGCATTCAACTCAAATAACATGTCAAAATAATCATTACTAGCAAATAAACAAGTCTCAAATGGCATTATCTTTCAAAAATCAAGTTCATGAATTTTGGACTTGAAAAAGTCCACTTTAATTCTCAAAATCATGTTTAGGCTCAAAGTTTGGATCATTTAACTACCTAGACATGTTACACTACTCAATTTAGCAACAATTCATGACAAAAATCGGCCATAACCTGTTTATATCAAAAAGCCCCAAATTGCTCAAGAACACAAACCCTAGATTATTCAAAATTTGAAGTTTAAGGCTTCTAATCATGTTAAACAGCATCAATCTAGGTTATACAAGCATAATACATAAACAATTTAAGTCTAATTACACTAAAAAGCATCAAAATCAAATTGGGAAAAAATAGCTCAAGAACACCTAATTTCGAATTAATGGTGTTTAGGTGTAGAAATTTACCGTTTTTCTTGAGTAATTCTTAGATATCATCCTTCTCAACATGATTTTAGCAAAAAATTTGGTGATTAACGGTTAAAAATTGAGATTTTTGGGGGTGATTTTCGGGTTTTTTCGGCAGTATATCGCAGTATTTTTCGGGTTGTTTTTGTGTTGTTGAGTGTACTGATCGTTTCAGCTGTTTTTATTTTTTTCTGGGTTTTGGTCCCTCCGCGAGTCGCGGAGGTTTTGTACTTCAAACTCCGCGAGTCGCGGAGTTTACTCTTTTTTTTTTTTTTTTTTTTTTTTTTTTTTTTTTTTATAATCTTTAACTTCTTAAAACAATTTAGTAATTAATTTTAAAATTTTGTTTCCCTTGTTATTTAGGATGAGGTCGTTTCGGATCGATGTCCTAGTCCGTCCCTCGACAAAATTTTAAAATTTTTCTTTTAGTAGCGATTGTTTTAAAAGCTAAGATTTTTGGGTTTTTTTAATTTTTTTTTTTTTTTTTTGCATACTTTAAATCAATAAGATTAAAAATAATGATAATAAAAGTTCTCGTCCCTCCCTCGGGTAAAGCAATTTCGGTTCAAAGACCTAGTCTTCAACTTACGACGAATTTTAAAAATCATATTCTTAACTTAATGAGATAAAGTAAATTTTTGTTTTTAAATTCACACAACTTAAATATAAAATTCAAAATTAATATTAAAAATTCACACCAAACTTAAAATTTGAAATGCATAAAATTAAAATTTCATATTTTAAAAATTAAAAATTCATACCAAACTTAATTTAAAAATTTATAAATTCATACCAAACTTATATTATTTTTTCAAATATTTACAATTTTAAAAATATTGTTTTTACAAAGTTTACAATATTAATTTAAGATTTAAATATTAATTTTAAAAACATGGTAAAAAAAATAAATTAAAAATCTTTTTGTCTTTTTATCCCACTTTAATCAATCAAATATTATCAAAAATATGCGCCCCTCTTTTCGGTAAAGTAATTTCGGTTCCAAGACCTAATTTAACTCATGACGAATTTTTGAAATATTTTGGGTTGATTGATTAAAGATATTTATACCTTAAGAATAAACGTTAAATTTCGCAGTGATGTAATAAATTTTTGAATGATATCAATAATTTCGGTCGCCAAACCTAATTTTATTTAATACCAATTTAATACTTTTTAGCGAACAAATTAGCGTTTATTATCAAAAGGTTAAAAAAAATAAAAAATAAAAATAAAAACTGTACAGACATACCTGTGAAATAGATTTCTTAGTTATATGATCTATTATATTCATAAGATAGTCGGTTTAATTGGTTTTCCATGGCTGCATAGGCGTAACCTCGAGCATTCATTGTCTTTTCTTCTAAACATATGAACGGTCCGTCTCTGCATAAAGTAACAAATTCGGTATTTGAATAGGTTTGATTATTTGAACATTTACCTCCATGTGACCATTTTCCGCATTTGTGACATCTTTCTAGGTGTCGTGCTCTTCTTTTCGCTGCGGATTTTGATTTTCCTTTACCAAATTGTAACTTATTATCTTCGCATCTGGATCCTTTTCTAACTCCGTCCATTCTTTCTCTGATTACTGATACTAATTCGCTCGGTAGTATGTCATTATTACGTTTAGTGATCAAAGCGTGTAGCATTAGACCATGGTTTAGTTCACAGGCAGTCTTCATTTTGTAAAAACCTAAAAAAAATAAAAATTCAGAATGGGGGGAGAAGACTAGTTCTTTAGGGTCTGCTAGGGAAAGACCATACGTGTTCCATTTTCGAGAACTACACGAAAACAGACAATCTAACTCTAACAGAAATACATATTATCCTTTAAACACTTGATTCTCCCCACACTTAGTTAGCTGTGGTGTCGAAATTGTGATTAACTTCGTTGTCGACTTCCATCGGACCATGTATGTAATGTTTAACTCTGTGACCATTAACTTTAAATTCAATCCCATTTGAATTTATTAATTCTATCGTTCCGTATGGGAAAACTCTTTTGACTATGAATGGTCCAGACCATCTTGATTTCAATTTT